>NC_072466.1:1001361-1171361 GCF_027596085.1 Anoplopoma fimbria | reverse complement strand
GTAAACTGACCAAACTGTTGTTTTCCAGCAGATGATTGACTGACTGATTGACTGACTGGATAATTAACCGGCTGACAGATCGGCTGAGTCGCTGATTGACTGAAACGATCCATCAACTTTATTGGCAGGACTGTTTATCAGATACTCTACGGATAGATTGCACATTAAGCTGAACAGGAAGTGAGCTTGAAATGGAGGGTGGACGGACAGATATGCTGTGTTTATTAATGAAAAGAAGAACCTGTAGTAACAGCGCCCCCTACAGTAGTGTTTGGTATCAACATAGACCGTATATAAGAAGTGGACGTAGTCAGCTTGATATCACCCGTTGGATTGTTGATGTTTTGAAGCCTTGAGTTCGGTGATTTCCCGAACTCATCTTTCATCCAGTGAACAGGAAGTGACCATAAATGGACTGAGGAGGAGTGACATATAGACCTGTCAATCAGTGCTTTATGGTCTGTTTGACTCTAAATGGAGCATAACCTGCAGGACTGACGTTGTTAAATCTCACGAAGTCCCCAGAAGTAGTGGCAGGCTTCGACACAAATATTACCTAGTGGCCGAGTGGTGGAATTACAACTTCCTGGTTTTGTCACATGATACCATCGGGGCCCAAAATACTTGTTCCATAGTCTTGTATCGGGGAAGAGACAAATGTAACCTCAGTAAATCAACTTCCCAGTAAGAACCATTATGTATCGTTCTTATTCAAATTATTAGGTTAAATCTAAAAGTTGTAAAATGCAATCATAGCTGAAGACAGGAATTGTCTTCCTTCCTCATTTCATATGAATAAGAACTTTTGGAGGCGGGGCTGAAGGAAACGCTAGTGCAGTAGTCTCACTATGGACCCAGTGATGAGGAAGATCCAGATGTTTCATCTGAGTTTCATACCAATAGTTTTAGAGCTACAATGTGATGCCATTGATCTAAAGTGAGGGTTTGACCACAGACGGTCTGAAGCAGATTTCATTGCAATCATGACAACATTTGTTAAGCTTTTTCACTTTGGACCAAAGAGTTAAACTGACTGACTAGAAATGAAACCTTAACATTCATCCAAATGAAAAACTATGCTACTAACCCTGCTGCTACATAACAGTTCTGCTAAATTATTTTTTCTGTTGAGTCAATATGTTTCTTTTAGCTGTTTCCATCTCCTTGATTTGAGCCGTCCTGAAGGTAGAATCTGGCTCTTGCTTGATACATTTTTTTGCATAATTAATCATAAGTAACCAGAATGAAGTAGAGTTGGCAAAAGAGGCAGATTGATTTACATATAACTCCTCTGAGAAAACAAATAAATTAAACTTTTCCTTTTAATTTTATCACAACTTTGTAAAAATGCAGAATCAAAGTGGTTCATACATCATCTAATCAAACTATATCAGTTAGTTATTATCAGCGAATAATGTTATTGATTGATAGAAAAAGCATCACAAACTTTAAACAAATCTTTGGTTACATGCACCCTCCCATGGTCTGGTTCAGATCGACCTTCTGCTTCATGTCTTCACTGTGTCTCCGTCTTCCTGCAGTTTACATCCCACCTGCATTACTTTCTGTTGGTTTTCACCTTCAACACCTCCACACCACATTCACCGAACATCCGTGCTCCACTTTCATTAACGATCTACTCACTCCATTGTTTTGTTAGAGTTAACCTCAGGTTTAATATATTCTGTTTGTTTGGTGCAAAAAAAGAGCCCCAGTGATGCTTGTGTGTGTGTTTATATATATTTTCTATTTGATGTATTTTTATTTTGCATGTTTACAATAACTTCATCCTGACTGCTGACTCAACTTTTATCCATCTTTCAATTTGGTTTTATTTATAATGAATGTTTATCACCTCAGAGAGCCACTACCGTATGTGTGTGTGTGTGTGTGTGTGTGTGTGTGTGTGTGGGCCTGCTTTAAGTACATTGTGGGGACCAGTAAAAAACAGTGACACTATGGGGACTTAGGACAAAAATCTCGTCTCTACAAGGTGATTCATTGAATCTAAGAGTAGCATTATGTTTTGGGTTGGTTCGGCATGTAGTCCTTGTGTTGAGTCTCCAGGAAGTAAAATGTAAGCCAACACAATGTGCTCCTTTGTCATAAAAACATGTGTGTCTCTCCGTCTGTCCGTGCAGGAGTTCGGCCCGGTGTGCATCCTCTCCACGCTGCAGTCCACCCTCACTCTGTGGTCTCTGCGCGGCCTCAGCCTGCCCATGTACGTCGTGTTCAAACGCTGCCTGCCGCTCTTCACGCTCAGCATCGGCGTGTGCGTGCTGAGGAACGGCGTGCCGTCCATCGGCGTGGTGATCGCCGTGACCATCACCACCGGTGGAGCCGCACTGGCCGGTAAAACACAACACATTCACGTATCTCTGAGTTTTTCTGAGATTATTCTGCAGCACAAAATGACTGACTTTTTTGCAGCTTTCACAAAACGTGCACATTTTTGCTATTTTAGAGTTTTGCATTGGTTTAGCTTTGCATTGTTGGACTTATTATGGACAGTTTTTTTAAAGAAAAGCATCGAAATTGATGCAGCAGAACCAGAGACTTGTCACATTCTGGTGCCTACATTACCCACAATGCAACTGGACTGCAGACAGTTGGGTCAGAGATTTGCATGTGTTTTGCTGCTTAATTAGTGCTCCTGCAGCAGAGATGAAGAGCTCACTTCTTTTACCTCTAACTTTGGTTTTAATGTGGAACGGATTGTAAGTTCATGGAGGAAATCTGTCTTCTACTTTCCTTTGCAGCTAATTTGACTTTTTAATCCCTGTTGACTTAATTAATTTAAATTTGCTCTTCTTATTCTTTTCTCCCTCTCTTTCTCAAATAAAATTGACAAGAGTCCATTAATGTTTTAATGATGAAACTATCAGAGAAGCTAAGCTCAAATGTAGTTATCAGAGTTCTCAGTGTAATTATTAGATGGATGAACTCCTCTTCCTCTCTATTGTAACTCCTCCTCACTCTGATACCTCCTTTAATTCTCCCTTTTATTGTATTTTTCTCCTTAACTTTCACAAGAAAAAGAAAATACAGAATCTGACCAATAACAGCATTTAGTTTTTTTCTCTAAATATCCCAGTTAAACAGCTTTTCTTAATATGTAAAAGCTGGTTAACTGTTACATTACTTTCTGGTCCTGTAAAGATCCTTTAATCATCTTTCCCATCAGTACATTTTCCTCTTCCATTACCGTTAATGATCCGTAAGTCCTAAACAAACAAAAAAACTACAGATCATTTCCTGAATCAATCTCTGCTCCTGCTCTCAGTGAGTCTCTGGCAGGAGGGGGGTCGAAACATGAAAATGTGCAGAATATGAATCTAATGGACTGATTCGTCATTCTGGGTTTAATCTTGGTGATAATCTAGTTTTCAGGCGTTGGAAGAAGAAATATTTATTTTCAAATCCTACAAATAGTGGCTTTAAATAGCTTCTCTGCATCATTAACACTTCAGGAAACAATCAGTTTGTTTTCTGTTTACTGTCAACAACGACCAGAATGGTTTGCTAACCTTAAAGGGACAGTGTGTAGAACCTGGTGGTGAAGTGGCAGATTACAACCAACTGAATCCCCGCTTAGCTTGCTCCTCCATTAACAAGACTGAGGTAACGTGAGTATTTGGACTGAGGAGGAGTGACGTAGAGACGCAGGTAAAATCTAAACTCAGAGACAGATTATGTTGTGTGTGGTGTATTTTTATGAGTAGATGTGTGTTTTTATGTGTGAGCAGCTGTTTTTGTTAGACAGCCTACATACAGATAGATTAATTCTCCATCTTCCTCTCTTGTCCTCCTCCTGCTCCATTTTCTGATTTAAACACTTATACACAAAACTTCTATAAGCGAACCAAAATGATCCCAATGACGACCCATAATGAGCACAAGGAGGTACAAAACGAGTTCGAGGAGACGTAAAGAGACACAAAACAACTACAAAGAGACATAAAGAGACACGAAATGATTACAAGACACAAAGAGACAAAAAACGACCACAAAGAGACGTAAAGAGACACAAAGAGACGCAAAAAAGACACAAAACGACTACAAACAACTCAAAATAACTACAAAGTTGCAAAATGAGATGCTTAACTAGGTAAAAGACACCAAACAACAAAAAGGAAAGACACATAACTTTGACTTTTTGTTTTGCTCGGGACACTAACGGATGTCTCCTGAGTCAAAGTCCTTTGTTTGTTTGAACTGTCAATCCAAGGACTCAAAAACAAACATAATCCAGAAAATACTTTTTACAATGCAGGTGCGTCAAATGGGAATGTATCTTTTAGGAGACCAGACTGTCTCATTGGGCGGAAGGAAATGCTAGCTTTAGCGTCAGTGTTTTAGCCTGAATACAGCCATATTTAGACCATTTCACATGTATCTAGTTTTCAAACAAATCAGCCGGAGAGACTTAGAATCAGGAAACCAAGACGAATCAGTCGTTGTGATTTGATCTCAATGAAAAGAAAAATAATAAACATCTGGATCCTCTCCTCTGGATTTCCTCCCCAGGTGCCGGCGATCTCACCGGCGATCCCTTCGGCTACATCACCGGCGTGCTGGCGGTCATCATCCACGCCTCCTACCTGGTCCTGATCCAGAAGACCAGTCTGGACAGCGAGTACGGACCGCTCACAGCGCAGTACGCCATCGCCGTCATGGCCTCACCGGTAAGGCCTGTCGAGCAAGGCATTAACACTGAAGGGGGTTTGAGGTTTGATTCCCAAAGTTTGACCTTTTTTGCTCATCTTTGGTCCAGTTTTTCTCTTTGTCTTTTTCTTAATTACCTTTGCTTCTGTGTCTTTAACTTTTCATTCTTTGTGATTTTATCAGTCTATCTCTTTGACTTGCATAATTTACTTCTCTTTTTCTCTTTCCTTTTCCAGTCTTTCCTTCACTGTCTTCTTTTTCTGTTCTTTGTTCCTCTTTGTCTTTCTGTTATCTACATCTCACACATTTTGTTCTTTTAGCTGCCTTTTTATTTTTATGTGGTTCTGTCTCTTCCTCTTTTTATCGTTTGCTTGCTATCTTGTTCTTGATCTCCCATCTTTATCATTGCATGTCTGCTTCTCATTGTCATCCTCTCTTTATCTGCACCTCTTGTTTCTCCTTTTCCATCCCTCTGTTTACTCTCTTTTTGTTTCTCTCTACCTCTCATTGTTCTTTCTCTCATATCCTCTCAATTTTTATCCTCCCTTTATTTGTCTTTCTCTTTTCCGTCTTTCTATAGATCCATTTATTTACCTTCTACCTGTTTTTCTCTTTCTCTCTACCTCTGTGGTGTTTTGTTTCTACCTCTTCTATTATTATTTCATTCTATCTTTATTCTTTTCAATCTCTTCTTGTCTTTTTGTTTAGTCTCAACACATCTAACTGTTTTTCTTAAAACGAGTCCCCTTCTTTCACTTTTCTATCCCATGTTTTCACTCTGTCTCCTGAGTGAAAGTCATGTGTTTGTTGGACCCGCCAATCCAAGTAATCCCAGTAATCGTGTAAACCTGTCCCCTTCTTTCACTTTTCTGCCTCTTGTTTGTCTTTCTCTACCACCTTTCTCTCATTCTCCATTCCTCCTCTCTGCTTTTTCGCCACCATTTTCTCTTTTTACCTCCTTGTCCTTTTGTTTTGTCTTAACTTGTCTTACTGTTTTTTCTCCCAACATGTGCTTGTCTTTCTCTTCCACCTCTCTCTGTTCTTTTGTTTTGTCTCTTCCTTTCTGAATCAACCTCTGACTCTCTCTCTCAGGTGCTTCTCGTCTGCTCCCTCATCTCTTTGGACACCATCAACATGTGGACGTACGAAGGCTGGAAGGACCCTCACGTCACCATCATCTTCGTCATCTGCATCTTCATCGGCTGCGCCATGAACTTCACCACGCTGCACTGCACCTACATCAACTCCGCCGTCACCACCAGCTTCGTCGGCGTGGTCAAGAGCATCGCCACCATCACCGTCGGCATGCTGGCATTCAGCGATGTCTCGCCGACCCGGCTGTTCATTGGCGGCGTGGTGGTCAACACCATTGGCTCCATCACCTACTGCATCGTCAAGTACTTCGAGACGAAGAAGAAGAGCTTGTACGAGGACCTGGAGGAGGCCGGGAAGGACGGAGCGCTGCCCGGCGAGCCTTACGGAGAGAAACCGACTCTGAACGGCGACGGGCCCGCCGACGGCAACGGATCTGATCCGGGACATACGGAGTTAGAGGGAGTGTTGAGCGGCAGCGTGGACGAGGAGGTAGCGGCGGCCGGCTGTGCGAACGGAGAGGTGGGGACAGGAGAAGGAGAGGTGGGCGGGAATTCTAGGGTCATGACGGAGAAGGAGGCGCTGGAGATGCAGAGGGAGCACCTCCACCGGGAGAACACCACCTCCAGTCAGTCGGTTAGTGACAGCTACGTCGGGGTGTGGAGGTCCATCAGACATCTGCAGTTTATGAAGAAAGAACCTTTGATTGATAACATGGAGCAGCAGAGTCCGTAAGGGCGGGACGGAGACCTGGACAAAAAGAAACTGAATTAATTAGAGGATAAAAAAAAAGTCTTGAACAAGCTGCAGAAACCAGAGAAGAAGAAAAAGACACTTAAAAACACTTACGCTCTGTGTCCACCGGGAACTTCTTTTACTAGCAGTGCTGAACAAATGGAAATGTTTGCTGCTGTTGCTGTGATACCTCCATGAAAGCCTCAGCTTTCTGTGCTAAAAGTTCAATTTCATCACACAAAGCTTTGGGTGCAAAGAACAGGATCTCAGGGAACAGAAAGTCATGCTCTTTGTTTACAGTGAGAAATAAAAAAAGAGGTTCCAGGTGGAGAAAACAGGATGAAGAGTTTTGGGGAGAAGCTGCTCGTCAGAGATATATTCTGTCTCTGTGGCGTCCGGCGGGGACCAGACCAGCCGCCGTGTAGCATGATTCGGTTTGCGTTCCCCAATAATCAGCCTGCTGTCCAAACAAAAGCAGGTCTTGTAGAAAAAGAGTGCATCTTGTGCAAACATTCCAATCAGGGAGCAGCAAAGCAAACAGCAGCAAAGTTTTCTGTTTTTGTCACGTGAACGCCTGGATGAATTCTTGTTTCTGATTGGCTGCAGGGTGTGAATTAAAACCTTTTAACGCACATGTGGATCAGATGAAGTTTATTCACTTGTAAAAAAGCATGCACTGGTCACAAAATGCTAACGGCTTTGTTCACACTGGGTCTCGTTTGTTTTCACTGTCACACCTGTTTACTGCTGATTCTCCATTCATGTGTCTGCTCACCATCAGCGCCTGTTTGACTTATAAAGAAATAATAATAATGTTGCCTCACGTTGAGACTGATGTAAGTTTCTGATCATTCATCAGTGTATTTTATTTATCATTTCAGTATTTTATCTTTCTTGTTTTCTTCTGAACACTGGTGGGGCCACCTATTGTCCAATTAGCCTAGCTTAGCATGAAGACTTGAAGCAGGGGGAAACAGCTAGCCTGTCTGGTTCCAATGGAACACCTACGAGCTCAGATTATGGCTCACTAACACGTCGTTTCTTTGGTTTTAGAGGGGTTCAAAACAAGGTCAAGCCTTTTCTTTATTGATAAAATCGCTTTTACTATTACAAAGTAAAAAGTGTCCTTCATCATTAGCAATGCTTCCAATCACATTATTTTTATGCTTTTGATGCACTAAATGGATTATGGAAAAACCTTTGCTGAATAACTTCTGACGTTGCAAACGGCGGCGTCTTCCTGGATATATGTTGATATTGTTTTCATCTCTGGTCAGCAAGAAACATGGCCACTACTAGCTGATATAAAAGAAAACATTTCGATGAACAAAAAAAGTAAAATATTAATCTTCTCATTGCCGCAGCTCCAAATTAGACACATCAACGTTTGACCTTTTGAATCTGATTCTGAGTAAATCAAATCATATTGATATAGAAAATGATATTAAGTTCATGAAACGATACCAAAAATGTAAAGTGTGTCTATTTGCATCCAGGTAGTCACACAGCAGCTATTCGGCACTTTACAAAAGTTGAATTTACTTCTTGATTTGGTGAAAGTTAACTAGCCGAAAGGAATCAGCGTTCTAGCCCCATGAGAAGCCCATTTTTACATTTATCTCACTTATTATTACATTTTTTGTTTCTATAATTATTAATGTTTTCAGTTGCAGTTTGTCTAAGTTAAGGAAACAAAACTACATGGTTGGGTTTAGCCTAAAGTAGGCTACATATTCAAATAAACAGGGCTTGACATTGGCTAGAGACGATAAAGGACCATGAATTGGTGAAGAAATTGGTTGAAAAACCATGAACCACAGTGGCTCGTGAGCAAAAAAAGTAGATGTCAAGCCCTGTTGGTTTATGACACCTTGCTTCTAATAGTGTCTGCAAGAAAAATGTCTGGATCCTCAGCTAAAAGGTCTGGACTCTTCACCTAATTAAATTAACATTTTAAAGTTTAAAGATTTTCCTGCAACAGACCGATGAAGAACATCATGTCCCAGGTGAAAAACACTGGTTTTAATCTAATGCAAACCTGTAAAGCTTTGTTTATAGTTGCGAGCCAGATGGAGTGCAAGCTCAGAGGACGCACAAAGTTGTTTATGCTCAATGCGCTGTTAGTTGCATTATTCTCCAGAACACCAGAGGATGCAGAAACAAAATGTACTGTGAAGAATCAAGAAGAAAACAAGTGTTACAGGCTTAAAGCCATAAACCAGCCTCCACAATAACGAGCAGGGATAGTTATGAACTGTAAACTCATATTTTGTGAATTGGAGGACTACTTTATCGCCTTAACGAAGGTAGAATATTCTGTAAACCATTTGATTTGGCTGCAAAATATTTACTCAAATCCAGATTTTTAATACCGCCCGTTTCCAAAGCATCTAAACACATATCATCCTTCTTTGAAAAATCATCATAGTCACGTGACCGGCTTCACTACGTCGACTATAAACTAAGCTTTAGACCTGTGAGTAGGAGACTGAAACTGATTCTGCTGATGCAAAATCTAGGTTTCAATCGTAGACCTTCGTCAGGCTTTTAACAAAAAGTCCAATAAGCAGCATCTTTATATCATAAAGCCTACTATTTCCTCTAACATGCAGACACGGAACATTAACTGAGGTTTGCATGTAGATGAACATCTCTACAGCAGCGTAAACCATGATTTTGTATTTCACTCCAATCTGGAAACATTCATCTCCTCTCCTTCAAATATCGCCTCTGTCCACGCAGGAGAAGCTACAGGCGTCTTGAATTGTGTGGAGAGAAAAAGCTGTCAAGTGGTGATATTGATTGGTATTGATTTTTCTTTCTCACAGTCACCCAAACTTCATTTAACGCTACAAAAGATCTGATGTCCCCTCGAGCTCCTGCAGACAGAGCGAGGGCTGTGTTGTTTTTATAACAGCCTGGTTCATCCGTTATTTTAGACGGAGAAGATACGTTTAGGTGTTAAAAGCATGACGTGTGACTTGTTTGGTGTTGCAGGTTTGTGTTTGGGTGATGGTGAGTCAGAGGGTAACACCATTAAAAACTGTTGATGTGTGCTGTTCACCGTGATTGTCCAAGTTCTTGAGTCAAGATGGCAAAAGTGCATGAATGTATTTTAAATGTTTTTATTTTATTTTTTGTTTTAAAGAATTCTTTCAAGGCAGCTGACATTGAATCATTTCTCAGTTTTTTCAAGTTTCCCTTTAATGCATCATATTGAAGTCATCAACATTTAAGTAGGTCAGAGCCAGATTACTTAACAGGAGGTCACATCAGCCGAGGCGTTTGTTAAATCTACCAAAATACATAAAACAGAGAATTGAGCTTTATTTTACACTTTCCACAAATTTCTATTAATTTATTTTGATATTTCCTAAAAATAATCCAATTACAGAGATTGTTCAACCTAAGTGTAGAATAAAGTGCTCACTAATAAGTGAATATTGGTTAATTTACGACTACTTTCCCCATAATTAATATGATTTATGCAGTTCTCTCTGGAATATCCCTAGACAATTTTGGAATTCTGTGCAGAAGAAGTTTATTTTTTATTAAAATGCAGAACTTTTGTGTTTGTGTATTTGTCAGTTGTATTGTCTACCCATTTGGTTCTCTTATCTGTAAAAATAATTTGAGCGATTTAGTCTGGAAAACCTTTTTGGAAAGCAGTTATTAATTCATGAAAGATGAAAGATTAGGTCATGGCCCCGATTTATTTATTTATTTATTCTCTCTGGCCGCTCCCCGAGATGATTAGGCAAAGCATTTCTTTTCTTTCTAAAAGAGAAGTTATTGTTGTTCCAAATAAAGTTAATCTTAAAACAAAGTTTGAATGAATCTCTTCACTCAGGCAGTTTTTACTAAACTTGTTTGGTTTTAAGGCAAACCATGCTCAAATGCAACAGTATTAATGAATTTATTCTGTCACTTGTCCAACATGGAGGAATGTCCATCTGATCTTCAGCAAGGCTTTGATTCATCTTCCCAAACAAAGAAACATGGATTCAACCTCCAAATGACTCAAACTTTCCCCCGGCCTCCTCGGTTGTTGTATCGTGTCATCCTTAAAGTTTCAAACCTTGCTTTTATGTTGCCCAAAGATCAGTTCTCATGACCTCAGAGCTAATGCTAAAGCGAGGTCTGCTAGCATCAACTCAAAGACTTTTGGCCTTTTTTGGAGTTAAAACTTGTGACAGTTTTGCAAAATGAAGAAAAAGGTAAAACTCTGCAAAATAACATGATTAAAGATGATGATTTTCAAACAGACTTTCTCTTTTTCTTTTCATTCACAATGTGAATGTTTCTATCACGGTTAGCTGCATTGATGCTTTATTACTTAAGGTGGTGCATGCCTGGGTGTAGTTAGCTTCAGCTATTAGCAAACACTAAAGCTGTGGTAAAAAGTGATGGCTCTTTGGATCTTTAACCTTAAACGATGCAAAGACCAAGAGGAAAGGTGACATTTTGGGGGGACAACAGAAAAAAAAATGTAAGATATGAATTAACTGGAATGTCATCGAAACAGCTTTAAAGTCCATTTGGAGCGACAGTGGAACCTGCAGGGATGCTAATATGCTAACGTGGACAAGACAAAGTTGAAAGTTATATGAGAAAAGTTCAAAATTATACAATGTATTTTAATGCATTGAGGGATCCTCACGTTACCAAAATGTCCCCAATTCACAAAAATGTCCTCATAATACCAAATTGTCCTCACTTTCAAGGTCTTAACACTGGTCCCCACAAGGAGCCTACACCCACACTAAAACACACCCACATTAGAGGTACATGGTGGATATTAAATTATTCCCCCGGGGTGTTTTTGAGAAACGTGGAGATGAATCAAGCTGACAAACAATAATTCCCAGGTTATGTTTTTCATTTATTTACTCTGTATTGTTCTCTGAGTCTGATGAAGTGAAAGGACCATCTGCTGTTCAATTTGCATGTTTAGTGCAAAGTCAATTCTTTTTTCTTATATAAAGAAATCTCTCGGTGGGATATTTATTGTTGAGCTGTTTTCAGTGTGGGGGAAGCCCTGTTTGCGGAGGCGTTTCCATGGCAATGACAGTGTTTCCATCAGCAGACAGTAGTGAGGTTCATAAAGATTCACTTTACAGGATTAGATATCATATTTATGATATGGGTCATTATGTCTGTATGTTTAAGCGTGTGTGTGTGTGTGTGTGTGTGTGTGTGTGTGTGTGTGTGTGTGTGTGTGTGTGTGTGTGTGTGTGTGTGTGTGTGTGTGTGTGTGTGTGTGTGTGTGTGTGTGTGTGTGTGTGTGTGTGTGTGTGAAGAAGACATGGTTCTCTGTGAAGCTGAATGTTTCATCATCATGGCAGAGATCGTTATCTTCCTCCGGGGGAAGAAAAACAAACCGACGTCTTTGTTTGAATCCACAGACGCTCTGCTGGTTTTCTCTTTTCTTGGATTAAAACAAACATTATATTTATATTTATATACAAATCTGAGATGTCTGATCGATTATCAAAGTCTTGATCTTTTTCCAGTGTTTTGCAGGTTAACCTTCACTCCTTCACAAATAAGAAGATATCAATTGATCTCCTTAAAAAAGTACTTTTGAAAACAAAAGCTTTCACACAATGCATTACAAGTTTTGTCAGATATGAAAATATAAATGCACAGAAAAATATTAGACCCAAAATGTGAAAATAGTCACCTGCAAATATTATATGTAAATGCTTTTATTGCTGCGTAAAATTCATGTTCTGTGTAAAAGTATTCATGACAAAAGCAACAGGTAAAAAGATGTTATGTGAAGTCTTTTATCCGTATACATTTACAGAATCACACACTGAACTGCAGGTTTGGATAGTCAAATGGATCCTCCTCACAAAACTAATAATAATAATAAAATAAGTTGAATTAACTGCTTTATGGAGCAACATTTTTCATTTCGGTAATTTTAGATCTCTGCCAGTAATGTTAGCTCAAGAATGAATGACCCTTTATTCTTATTAGTAAAACATTATATTTTTTCTTACAGTCCCTTCCTCCCTGCAGCTTAGCAAAGAAACATTGTGGACACAAAAAAATAAATACATTTATTTTCAAAAAAGGCTGCAACTTTGAAAGAAATCTGCTTCCTTCGTCTAACGAGCAGTAATGAATGCTGACTTGGTTCAGGTGTTTCTTGATGTGAAAGATGATCTTCCTCAGCAGATTTACTTTGTTGTCAAGGAGTTGAATGTGTTTAAATTTACTTTTTTCTGAGTTTTTAAAGACATTTTTCAACATTTTGGAAAACTAGAGTAACTAATCCTAATAAAATCAAAACATCTAGATATCTGTGACCATTGGGCAAACTCCATCTGCTGACAAAGACTGTGTGATACGATGGAAAGCTCCAGAACAGCTACTCAAATGACACTACGCTGATTTTCCTTTGCTCCTTCCTGAATTCCCTTTGAGTACGGTAGTGCTGCAGCTTCTAGTTTTCTCTGCATTCAATTAATTCTGCAGCATCTCTATTGTGTCAGCGGGGGGTTAATGCCTGGCTCAGGGGCACTACTGCATCTCCACACTCTCCTGGTGGAGGAGGGACGGACGACAAGTGAGGGTAAAAGGAGAAAATTGTCCGGCTAAGAGGACCACTCAGCACTTTACTGCACTTTACTGCAGCACACACACACACACACACACACACACACACACACACACACACACACACACACACACACACACACACACACACACACACACACACACACACACACACACACACACACACACCTGTACATAATGGCATGATTTGCAGGTTGTCTAGCTGCTCATTGGGAGCCATTTGCAGAAAAAAGTTGAAGAGGAGGAGGAGGAGGAGGAGGAGGAGGAAGAGTGTGTTGGCAGGTGTGCTGGAGTAAAGCAGAGTGGGAGGACACGTTTTAACACCATGCTTTTAGCTTTTTCAGGGAAATTGAATTGACTTTGGCTCAGATTCAATGGAAACAGCCTCTTTTTTAGGACATCAGCAGAACAGGCGGTGGTTTCACTCCTGCGGAGGCTTTCAGACTCATTTCAGGATTAGTTTTTTTGGCTCTGAGTGGTTATTCATAAAAACCCAGAGTTACTCCCTGAATTTCAGTTATTTGCATTAAGAGCAACGTGTTTGAAGCACATATTTACTTTCAGAAAATGAGCACAGAAACCTGATAGTCGTGTTTCTCAAAGAAGATTCAGTTTTTTTGTATTTTGGGCTTTTCATGTAATGTGATAAAGAAAACAATTCAACGTTGAGACGCTGCGTGATTTCAGAAAATAAAGTGCTGGAAGCTGAAAACATCTCACTTCAAACACACTTTCAACCGTCACACTGCGATGGGAAAAGCACCTTAAGCGCAGCGCACTTTGTTTTTGGTCGCTAAAAGAAGAAGAGTAATGGTGAACTTAATCCAGAGTGGCTCTTAGGGTTCCAAGTTTAGCTGCACATCCGTTGTGAAGAAAAACCACTTGGAAACAATGACAGACTGAAGAGGAAATAACCACAAACTGTGAAACGGGACAAACACGTCAGCATTAAGACGTTCATGGTGTGAAAAATGAATTCATAAACTAAAGTATTAGAGGATTAGAAGGTGTATAACATGAGCTGCTCTTCTCAAACCTCCAGAAGGTTCAGTGAAGTAAAGCATTGATTTCAAACTCAAAGTTAAGGTGCATCAGCAGGTAACGTTTCCAATCCAGCGGTCTGCAGCAGCAGCACTATTCACAGCGAGTGATCCACACGGAGAGCAGCTCCGACATGAAGATGTCGTCATTCAGCTGAGTCGACTCTTCAACAGAGAGGAGCAGCTTCAGGTTGGAAGAAGTCAAACATTCAGGAGCCTCTGAGGATAGATAGTTGTTAAGAATGCCAAGCTGTTCTACGATCACCTGAACAAATATCTTTAAATTCCACGTCTCCATATTCTTTCTTTTGTTTGTCAAAAAGTGCTTTGTGCTGGGAGACAAAGTGAATCAGCTCATCAGATCCATTTTTGGATGATGGCATTTGCATGTACGGTGGCTCTAAGTGGTCAAAAGGCTTTAGACAGATGCAAAAAAATAATCTGAAAATTAAACATGTTACGAAAAACTTAAATGTCAGATTGTTGAAGTTTCAGAGTCGATGTGTAAACGTGATTTGACACAACTTGATGTTGAATTTCTTTTTTTAACGTGAGTAAATGTTGGATGAAAAATAAGGACTTTGTGTTCAAGGCGTTAAAGAAACCTTAACCACAGTGCCTTGTTTTTGAAGGCAAAGACAGAAGAAATGGTCACAAGAGATCATTGTCATTTTGTCACCACGTATATATTTTTGGCCACTTGCTGTCATTTTTCTCTTTTCTCTTCTTCCTAAAATCAAAGGTAAGAAATTATTTGAAAATGTAACAAACAGTACATGACCCAAAGTCCTAATGTGACCAAAATACACATCAGTACAAATGTCTCGCTGAATTTCTATGATGCATTTCCACCTCACCATTCTTCAGAAGCTTCTGGAGTTCTTTCTGAATTTAAATTTCAGTGGCAGATGTTGGATGTTTCCATTTGCCGCTCAGGCGACTCACCATTGTTTCTTTCACACACAGTGATATATGGAACGCGTGACCTCTTTGTCTCTAAATCAGCCACTTGGGCATAATGACCCCCTTCTAAAGACTAAATCTTTTGACAGCCTCGTCTACTCATAATGACACGTTGGGTTTGTAAATGTGGACGTTAAAATAGGACACAGCTAAAACGGCACAGTGGGCAGAAATACAACCACAGCCAGCCGTCCCATCAAATCACCATCATCTCCAACAATGCAATCTGATTTCTTAAGAAAGAACAAAAACAATCACTGCTACATGACCCGCATACTGCTCATAAATCTGCTCCATACATACTCAGTGTGTATGTACAGTATGAGTGTCATCACAGGCAGCAGATCCAGCAGATAGAGGCTCCATCAGTCCTCCAGACACACATCATTGAATGTGCACCGAGCTGTGACGAGCTCAATAGAGCCAACAGCATTACATCAATAATGACAGAACCACAGATAGAAGGGCGCTTCACTAACACACGAAGAGACCGTAGACCTGGACCAAGATAAACCTGAACCAGTGAGGAGACCAGAGCCCAAACGGAACCAGTACAGCGAATGGAAACACCTCCGATCACACACTGGTTTGGTTGGTTGGTCGACCATGTTTCGGGTGATGCCAAAAAAAACCTAAATGTTACTCACTGATCCTTTAATTAACGCTTTTCAAAAAATTTAAAGACACTATAAAGGGGCCGAATCCTGCTGAAGTTGTCTATCCTCTGACTGTTCCTCTAGCGCCACCAGCAGGTCAACATTAGGGTTTTTAGTGAAATAACAACTGAAATGTGCCATGAAATGTGGTTCAAATATTTATGTTCCCCTCAGGATGAAATTGTAATAACTCTAGAACCAGAAAAGCACACATTTCTGTAACAAACACCGTTTCCGACAGTTAATGTGAAGACATTTGCAACAGCACATAAATAAAGCCCAATGCTACCTGAATTGTGCAATAACATAACTGCTAAAATGTTCATACTAAACACCTCAGCAAATACGTTGTCTGATAATGAATTTCAGTTGTTTTGCTGCAGTTTCAACTCACAGAAAATAAACTTTGTTAGTTTGTTATGGTTCTGCTTTGAAAACTATTGAAAGTGGTCGCACACGTCCAAACCCATTATCTAGCTCCAATGTAAACCCAACATAAATACAGACTGCATAATCCTACGTTTGAAGTTCATTTTGAAAATAAACTGTATGCATTTGATCAGTTTCTGACACGTCCAAAACTGAAGCGAGACTAAACCCAGAGGCTCATATTTTGAGGCGTAGGGACACTGACCAAGTGTTGGTGTTTGACCAGTTGGGAGTGACTTAAGATTTTACTGAAATCCCAATCTGTTCCTTACCTTACATAAAATGCCTTTGTAATTTAGCACTTTTTTGAATGTATGAACCATTGCCCCTAAACATAATCCTGCCACCAATAATGTTTTAAAAAAAACAAATGAATAATGTAAATACACATTACGTTATTTCACAGGAACATAGTCCTCACAAAGATAGAAGTATATGAGCTCACAGTGAGATATGGATTTCCTCTGAAGTGGAGAAGCTGTCAGAAACATGAATCTGACGGAGGTGAAGTGAGAGCTAATCTCTTCAAACACAGCTCCTCTCTCATCCATGTATCGAGCTGCTCCACGGCAATATGGAGGATGTAAGACAGATTCACGTAAAGCACATTAAACTGCTTCTTTGAGTTGAATAGAAATGCATTGATTCAAGCAGAAACACCCTTTTTTGGTGTGCATGCAGAGATGTGGACAGTGAGGATATTTTGTTTCACTTGTTCAAAAGGCTGTTTGGGGGCCTGGAGTTGATTTTATCAGACAGCAGCAGATACAGAATGATGTTAATGAAGAAAAAGGAGCATTCAGAGAGAAAAATACCCTGAAGTCTGTTTATGGCTGAACTGTGGTTAAGCTTTGAGCTCGGAGGAAAGAGGGTGAGACCGCGAGTTGTGGTTGAGCTCATGATTCACTATGTTGCGTCATTCATGACTTCCCTTTAGATCTAAACTCCTGAGGTCAAACACAGACGCGTTTGTGAGGTCAGTTCTTTGTTTACTACCTATAAGACCTAAAGGTTTAATGGGAGTGATATAGAAATATGTTTAAATGTGTAGACATCCTGTACTCTAAATGAAGTTCCATAAAACCAAACTTCATTGTTACTTATGCTTCGAGGGGATTTATTCCCAGATTTTGTTTAGTCAAAGTCTGGGTAGTGAGGAGGTTGCAGTGGATGGGTGGGGTCAAGCAAACACATGACTATTGTGGTATATTTTCAGGTCTTGCACAATACAGCGAAGGCCCCAAGTGTCTTTATCTTATATAAGAAGCAGATGTGCAGGATACCAGGGGCTGAAGGCCAAATGTATAGAATGACGGAGCCCCATACATGGTCTTGACTTCAGCCCAAATGTTGAATAACATGCACCCTATATAAGGAGGTGCGAGAGCCCGAAAGGCAGGGCTTTCAGATTCGACTCGAGACCTCCGGGCGCTCTAGACGTCCGTCATGACATGTGTTGCTTGTTTGTAATAAACTTTATTATACCAGCAAGAACAGTGTCCGCGGAGCATCCTTCCTCATCACTTCAACAGCACTGTCGCATGAAAGATACGACACTATCACTCAGGAAACCACTGTTCATGTCCTGTATGAAATAAAATGTCAACATTCACTTTTAATTTACATCCGTAACTGAAATACCGTAACAAATGTACATATTTTGTTCTAAACCACGATGTTTCTACTGAACATAACTTCATATTTGTGTTGCGTCGCTGTTTTGTTTCATTTTATAACTTAAACCAAATGTTTGAAATAACAACAGTAATCAGGGAGAACTTTTTTTTTGCTCCTCAAAACATAAATATGAATGCAGTTAAGTTGTATGGCGACGTCATTTCATAGCAGACAGGCTTTCAGCAAAAACAATTCTCTTTAGACAATACTTTGATGATCATGCACTAAATATTTTGCAATAAAGATGAAAAAAAGGGGTTAGTTAACAATCATAAGGTCTGTGATTTGTGGAATAACATCTTAGGTTTATTTTTGAAACAAAATCATACATAGTTTTTTTTTATTTGTTTGTTTTTTTATGCAGCTTTTTAAGAGCAGAATTCAAGCACTTTCAAGGGACCTAAACCAGAAATATCAGGATTCTCTAAGCTTTTATCATCAAATCTAAATTGAAGCTTTAAATGCTATTGTAAATAAATTTAAATTACAGGATTAATTTATTCCCACAGCAATCAATGTATAGTGACACTGTTAATTTTAATTTTGATTGTATGTTTTGATCTTGATTTTTCAGTGCTTGCTAATTGCCAGAAGATTTATCTAGCTTTCCTTTGTTGGAATCTCGGATGGTTTTAAAGAACAGACGGCATTTAAACAGTTTAACCATCATAACAGAGATTATAGCAATATCTGTATCTGTTCAAACAAGAAGAAGGATTAAATGAACAACATGATCAAATTATCCAGGAAGAATATTAACATTAGAAAATGTAGGTTCCACTAAGCGTCGCTTGTGAGATGCCATTAAACAGGATCATTTTATTTCAAATATTAAAAGATTTTGGTTTACATGAGTGATTGTGTTAATGAAACACCAGATTAAGTTGAACGTGAAAGATTTTTCAAGGAGAATATTCGATTTCAAACATATTCCTAACCTTGAAACTTGAAACTTTTATGGCTTAACTTTCAACTCAGAAACAACTTACAGTGAGCCAGAATAATGTTCCATTCACATGTTCACCTGTCTCCATACTTTGTTCCACTTACGTCTAAGCTGCGTGCTTTATTGTAAAGCTGGTTATTTTTGATAGAGGATGGTTTGTCAATGAAGGCAGAGTAGAGACTCTGATGTCTGAGTGGATTAAAGAGAAGGTCAGCGGGTAGAACATTAACACCCCTCTCTTCTCTCTTCCTGTCTGTCAGTGTCATTTCTCACATCACACATGTTTCAGCCTCACGACGGTGAAAATGCAGCTCAGCTTAGTTTAATCACCTGCACATGAGAAGCGTGCCTCCTGCATGTTGGCAGGCGTCCTGCATGTTTCCTGCAGATAGGCATGAGTGTGTTTAAGACTCGGGCTGCTTTTATATCTTCCACACTGACGTTTTCCCGGATTTAAAAACTAAAACTCAGCTACATATCTGAATATTCTTTCTTCAAATGAGCTGCAGCTGAAACTCCTGCAAAAGTTGACCTTAAGTTTACCTGAATGCAACTTATAGTAGAAGTTTCTGTCAAAATAGGACACGTTTTCACAAGAATGTGACATCCAGTTACAAGAGAAGAGGGTTATAGCTTCTATTAAAGACAGCGCTCATGTCCTCTGTATTTGTTTTTGGAAATTTGGGGATCTGAAGTGCAGTTAACATTTAACAATTTAAAGCATGAAGTTGTCATTATTCATTACATATTTTTTGTTGTTAAAAATGACCAAAAACTATTATTAACTGTCGAATCAATAGAGGAAATACCAATAGAAAAATGTTCAATCTTCAAAATTCTGCAGCTTTTGATCACATCAAACGACTTTTATGTGATATAAAATATTGCAACTCAACATGGATGAGAAGTCTTTTTAAAGTTCAGAATTTTTTATAAATGTAAATAATCTGCAATTCCATGGGCAAACTCTAACTGCTGATGAATAAATGGACCTGGAGATGAGATTGTTTTGTCCATGCTGAGCTCAGTATTTCTGTAATCCAGTCTGCCTGTATGGAATTCAAAAACGGTATTTTGGAGGTGTACTGCATTTTGTTGAAAATAATTCCCAACTGACCAGATAATTAAGATGACTGTGGCCGATACTGATTGATTCATGTTTTAATAAAGAAAAAGTACCCATGATGTCAGTATTCACGCCATAAACAACTCACTTGTGAATTAAAAAATGTATTTGTTTTGTGCCAAATGTCCTTTAAGTATTTACATTTAACTTACCAGCGTAACATATTCATGGTGAACTTCATTTCAGGACGAGATTATTACTTAACTAGCCTCCAACATATTAATCACTCACAGATCCACAGGCTCATTAAGTCGACTCTTATCTTCTGACACAAGGTTGAAACACAAAAAGAAAAAAGATTCCACTTCTGCCTCGAATCAGAACCTCCTCTTCCATATCTCAGTCCCATCCTCCTCCTCCTCCTATTAGCTCTTATCTGAAATTTTACAAATCCTTTGTACTTCTCTTCTCATCTGTTTGCTCTTTTTATAATTTTTTTCTTAACACTAATACTTTTTTGCTCAAATATCGAGCTGAAAAACCCCTCGTCATTTTTTTCTCTGGTGAGAGAGAAACTTGGAGGGAATGAAATCCTTCCTTCTTATCTCCTCTTCCCTTTCTGGGTATTCATGATGATTCTGGGATGTCTAGTACATTTTGTGTCTGGTATATTTTTTTTAGAATCTCTTCTGACACCTGAACTCATTAATCATTAAGAAGTTAAAGATGTTTCCATTAATAAACTGATTTTAAGTCACTTTGGATCAAATGAGCAGATTTGAGTCAGAAATAAAAACCATACCTGTGGCTCTGAATGAACATTTGATATATCTAAAAATGCAATAATAACTTTATAGATGTGGATTGATGCTGGGAAAACTAAATTATGTTACTCTATTAGTGTTGTTGACAATACATGAAGTCATCTATTATTTGATATAAGACCTTTCATGTTAAATGTTGTGTTTAGCATCAGAAATGTCTGATGATCACTGGGGAAAAGAGCATTTATTGACACCAAAACTCTCAGACTAACAATAATAATAAACAATAAATAAATCTGATAAAATAACAATATTGCATTTAGTATGATAATAACATTTTGAGCATCTACATTCACATAATAACTGAGTAGATATCAGCTGATGAAGATCATCTGAAACGATCAAAAGCACTGAAACAGCTAAATGGACTTTGAAATGAGGAAAATGCAGTTCAAATAAAGAAAAATAACATAATATAACTTGTGTCAAGTTATATTATGTTAGGTAAAAAAGGAGAAAACTAATGACAGAGGCACAAACATTGCTGTGGTCGGTGAGAGCGTAATGATAAAGGGAAAACTGATTCTGGAGGCGCACGACCACATTTAATGTGAATCCAAAATGTGTGAATAAAACCTTGAAATCATCCAAATATGCCTTGATATTACATCTGCCATGAAATACAGATGTGGCATTAAGAACACTGTTTCCATCTAGTGGCTATGAGGCTGTGCTGCCTTTTGAATGTATTAAACAGGTGTAAACCCTTCACCTGTGGAGGACAACACCGCCATCTAGTGGAAGAGTTGTTGTCCTGCATCATTAGAAATGTATTCCCAAGCTTTTGACAGTAGAGGAAGGTGGTGTAACACTTACTGTCTTAGTGCATACATCATTAAACCTGTGACCTTTTGATTATGGATTAATCCTTGTAGCCAACACAGTAATATGTGTGTGTGTGTTCTTGTATACCTACCTTTGTGAGGACCCACATGTTTTAGACCTACAAACGGGGACATTCTTGAAAAGTGAGAACATTTTGTCTCGTCCTTACCAGGATTCTTTCAGGGTTTTTTCATGGCATAGGAAATACATTTTCTCAATGAGTGTCCTCACAAGTACAGCAGAGAATTTAATTTAAAAAAATGTATTTATGTTTTATTCCCCTGTATCGTAATTGCTATTCATTGTACCTTAAAGTGTATTTAATAACTGACTGACCTGATCTGCATTGCCTGGTTATAATGGAACAGTGAATGTTCCATTATCAATCAAAGTCTATTTGAAGTCAATTGAGCAACAATGAACACACTAATGCTAATTAAAGTATATCTGGTGTCTAGGAGGCCAAGGAACATATTGAATCAATGACATACCCCACATGTTTAGCAGTAAAATAATGTGTTTTTAGCAAAGAAACATTGTTGTACATGTAACTCGTGATTTCATACAACTAGTTAATTAAAATTAA
The DNA here is from genome assembly GCF_027596085.1 of Anoplopoma fimbria. Lineage (NCBI taxonomy): Eukaryota > Metazoa > Chordata > Actinopteri > Perciformes > Anoplopomatidae > Anoplopoma > Anoplopoma fimbria. The sequence goes on along the minus strand of NC_072466.1, from coordinate 1,149,269 downwards.
AAGCAGACAAAAGATTTAAAATTGTCAGAAAATGACTTTATTGGCGTCGCTGTGATTTCTAGTTTAAAGGAGACACTGCAATTGTAATGGCATAGATACCAACCGTGGTTTTCTTTTGGCACTTTGCTTCACAAGGCAAAGACTTTCATTAGGGCCTTTTAGTTAATATTTTAGACGTTGCCTTTCATTTCCTCTACCAGGCAAAACTAAATGTTACATATATTTTACATTTAGTCTTTCAAACTGTAAAATACAGTCGGGTTTGATTGTCTGTCCTCATCTGGTAAAACTGAATCTTTAGAAAAGTGAAGAAAAACACTTCACCAGTTGGGACAAACTAAAGATTGTAACTTTTACAAAAGTTTCAAAGGCACAGTATGATTTCAGTTATGTTCACACACACACTATACCCAAATAACACCACACACACACCTTCTGCACATCCTAAACTTTAGCTAGCATTCTTGCCGTTCTTCTTCTTCTTTTTCTTCGGTGTTTGCTTCTTGGAGGACTCTGCATTGGAGGAGGCAGATGTTGTAGGTGTGCTCACGGCACGTGGGGCTGATTCTGATTTGGTTGGTGCTTCTTCTGGTACTTGAACTGGTTCAGCCTGGACCTTGCTGTCTTCCACTGGGACCACTGGTTTGACCTCGCCAGCCTGGATCAAGATCTCGGCCTCTGCTGCTTTTGGTTTCTGCTTTGTTGGTGGATTGCTCTTGACTTTTTCAAGTTTAGCTGTCGGTACTTGTTCAGCAGGTTGCTGCTGGATCTCCTCATCTGGTTTGACTGGTTTAACCTCTTTATCCTGGACCTGGATTGGAACTTTTACTGTGTCTGTTGGTATAATTTCAGAAATGTCCCCTACTGGTGTGGACACGGCTGGCTTTGGATCCTCCTCAACTTTATCTGGCTGTGGGAGAACTGATTCTGCTGCCTCTGATTTGACTTCTACCACCTGCTGAGGGATTGAAACAGCTTCCTCTTTGACTTGAGTTTTGGTTCTGAAATGGTCAAACGCAGAGGCCACCAAGTCTTCTTCGGGTTCTTCCTCATCATCGTCTTCATTATTGTCGCAGGGTGTGGCCATCAGGGAGGCGGCAATCTCTTGCAGCTTGGCCTGCTCCTCCCTCAGACGGGACATGCCTTCCGTTAAGATCGGGTCCACCTCCTGGAGATCCTGGAGATCCTGGAGCTCCACACCGGTCAGCAAGGCAGATTTGTCAGCAACTTCTGGTTCAGGGGTTTCCTCGGCTTTAGAGGTGCCGAAGACCTTTAATGGGATGTTGGAGTTAGCCTTGCGGACCTCTTTGATCTTGTCGTAGAGCATTTCCCTCTCGGCCTGTAGGGCATGACACAACCTCTCCAGCTTCTGAATCTTGATGACGAACACTTCGTACTCTTTGCTTTTCTCGGTTCTCTGGAGGGATGGAGAAGATGAGACGCAAAGAAAGTGAAATATTATGAGAATAAAAGTTGAAGGTTCTCAGTTATCTAATGGGTTCTATCAAGACTCTACAAAACATCTAAAGGGTCAACATGAGTTTGAGAATGACAAGAAACAGTGGCAACATGGACGACATACCTCCTCCATCATGTCATTCAGAGCCTTGTTGCAGTTCTCAAACCTCGTCCTCCACAGAGATGACTCTTTCTCCATTTTTTTCATCTTGTCTGACATCTAAAAAGAGCAAGAGTTTAAAATCAAAGGGCGGCAGCAACAACGTCCGGAAAACAAAGCCGGAAGAATAGAGGAATTTGTTTAACATGTTCATATTCCACTTCTTCTCGGTGGATTCCTCGAAAATATAGAGTAAAGACCATCTTGTTCCACTGAAAACCACTTCAATCTCCATAGGAATCTCATTCACAACCACAAAGCTTCACACAGTCGTCACCACCTACGTTATCCATCTCCTTCTTGAAGCGGACGTAGATTTCGTTGCTTTTGGCCAGCGTCGCCTGAAACTCGTCAAACTTCTCACCGTAGAGGGTCAGCTATGAATAAACGGACAGACGAGATAGTCGGACAGAAGCACAGACAGATACGAGCATGATATTCAAATCAGATTGGTTTCTGGTTAAACATCAAGCCCTCACATGTCTGGATGGCAGAAGAAAACACCACACATTAACTGTAAACATTTAGTGTTGATCAATCTGGTTTTCTCAAGTTCTGTTTAGCTTGAACAAACAATATTAATTCAGTTAACTCACTCTCAAACTTTATGGCAACAGGGAAACCTTAGTTAAAATGTTTTATTCTAACTAGAGACAGTTAACAAGACCACAATCAATGCAGCTCACTGAGATCATTCTCTAGGTGTTAATTGGCTCCTAATAATGTTTAGTGTTTAGTGGAATTAAAAGATGCAGCACTCTCCTTTTATCTACTTTACTTAATAAAGATTAATGTGGTCATTTTCAAAGCCTCATCGTTCAAAAATAAACACCTGTCAAAGAGATAAATACATTGTTCCTGCAAGTTAGCCCAGTAAAGGCACGTAAATGTATGTTTGAAGAACAAAAGCATGATTTATGCTCTAAATCTTGGGGAACATGAAGTATCTGATAATGACGGTGCTTCACAGTGATGAATTACAACTTGCATCCGTCATTAATTATGAGCCTTACACACTTCTGGAGGCCATTAATCATTCACACTTTCAGTGTTACACATTAGGGAGTCCAACATAATATTCACTTACAGCTCATCAGTTATAAGTGAATATTACAAAAGGAAATAGAGGAATTTAATGCTTGCTTGTTTGTAACATTCATGTTACATTCATGTTACAAATAAGATAGAAACCATGCAGACATGTTGGTTAAACTGAGCTGCAGCTGAAAGCCAGTCAGATTTCTTCAAGGTTTCTGTGAGCAGGTGAAAACATACGACCGCAATTTCTTTTTTTCTTTCAGATCAAACGTCACGTCATTTAAGTCCAAGTCCTTGTTTTTGAGTCTCCAGGTCTAGAGCGAACCCTAAGACTCCGTGTTCCCTGTTCTTCTATGAACACTGTAAATCGAGAGTGTTTGGCTTCGCATAAAATATGAACTTAAGACTTCAGAGCTGAGTTTCTGTCATTTATTTGTCATTTTTGGGTGTTTCGAATAGAGAGGGATGAATATAAAAACGTACAGATGAAAACTTTTTCAGATAACATTTTTTTTTTTACAGTTTTACTGTGTGCAGAAATGTTTAACTAACTTTTGCAATTCACAATTTATATTTTGGGGTTTTTTGAAGGGTAATTTTAGATTGAACTTTGAAACATATATAAAATATTTAAATAAAATAAATGAATTAAAACAATTCATCTTGAAAAAAAGATATATAAATAAATTCCATAATAAAAAACCTTTCCCCTCTTTTTGTAAAAGATTAGATGGCCTCCATTGTGTTTCATGACCTCAGTGTTTCTAAAGTTCTGGCCCTCAGTTTACCAGATAAATCACTTCCCTGTTGCTGCCACCAGGTGTGTGCTACCTGTCCTCGTCGTCAGTGAATATATTCACCTGTGCCTGCATCACAGTCCCCTGTTCTCTGAGTGTCTGAGTCTGTAGTTTCCACTCAGCAGCCTGAACCAGTAACTGGTTAGAAGAGAACAGACGGAGACACATTACAGACGTTTCTTTACCTTCTTCTTCATGGCCAGCTCCTGCTCCTTCATAGCGAAGCATTTCTTTGTCATGTCAATAGCCTCCCTAAGCAACTACGGCGACAGAGACAATACACAGTCAATCTGAGAATAGAGTTTAGCAAGGATAAATATAATTGTTATGGATGTTAATTCACTTTAAAGTCATGGCTCTAATTCTAACAAGACTCAATTAAGCTTAAGAAACTAATTAAGACAGTAACTATCAAATGGCAGAAACAGCAGAGAAAGAAAACATCAATAAAAACCGATATCAGAATAATGTTAAATAAACATAACAATTCATAATGATGATAGTAATCTATGTGAATATTTATCTATTCGTGCAGTGATTTTACATTTTTCCTGAGTAACAAGAGGTCAGTTTGTGAAAAATATTATACTACTACTACTACTACTACTACTAATAATAATAATAATATTACAATAGTACAGTCCTTATGTATTGATGATCATATTGTGCATTTTACAGTATTGGAAATTGTATATACTGCAAAAAACACATGACAGTTTTAATTGAAATACATGAGAATGTAATCTAAAATAATTTTGTTATGCTTTTTAAAACGGTTTTGTACTCTTTTTTTGTATTTTCTGGCAGGTCGTATTTCTTTTACACAGAATGAAAGGTCCACTCACGTAATCCTTCTCCCTCCTGTGTTTCTCCTCGGCTTCGTTCAGCATGGCGTGGGCTTGTTTCAGTTTGGCTTCAGTCAGTTTGTGCTGCAGGTCGCGATGCTTGTTGATCTTCTCCAAACTCTGCAGAGAGAAGAAGAGCTTCTTCAACCGAAAGAATCCGAGTCTCTTTTTTGATTAATCTGTTGCCAATTTTCTCAATAAATCAACTGATTGTTAGTCATTTAATCAGTCAATTAATCAGTCAACAATATTCTTCATTAATCGACTGTTTGTTTGTTTGTTCTATTTTTCGGAAGTATTAAAGACAAACTACTCACAATTCCCAAATATTCAACCTGCGTTCATTCATTTTAGCTCCCTTTCCAGTTTAAGAAGTTTGCTTATGAGTAAATGAAGATAAAGAGTTGCTATATAAACTGTTGTTAATGTTAATATTTGATAAGCAGTATTGACTATATCCATTATTTTGATACCAAGTTCTTATAAGGCGTATTTACAAGATCCTTTATGTGTTTTATAGTTCATTTAGCAGCGATAAATAAGAGACGCAACATAAGATAACAAGACAAAACATGTTTTATCTTTGTATTTTCATTGTTATTGCTCATTAAAACTGTTAAACCCATTAGTTTTAAATGTTATTCAGTCAATAATGAGCTTCTTTCTAGTGGAAACCCTCAAATGTCTCTTTATTAACGGCCTATTTGAAGGTATTAAGACTGGCTACGTCGACCTTTGACCCCTCACCTCCTCCCTCATCTCGCACTGGCTCATCAGACTCTCCAGTTTGTCGGTCAGGTTGCTGTTCTCGTGGCACAGCTTGTCGTTTCGGGTGCTGTGCTGCTCGATCTGAGTCTGGATCTCATTCAGCATCATCTGGAAGTGGCTGGTGATCTCCGTCCTCTTCCCCTCGTCCTCCCTGCTGCGCTGAAGGGTCTCCTCCTGGAGGGGGGAGGGGCACATAGAGACAGAGTTATTTTAATAACTGCTACCCATCAGATATCGTTGCTGTGTTGTTTCCACGGTTACACACCCTCAGGACTTCGTAGTGTCCCTGCAGCTCTCTGCACAGATCCTCCAGTTTGCTGCGAGCGGCGACGCTGCTGCGACTCTCCTCCTGCAGCTGCTGCCGCTCGTCCACCAGGACGGACAACTTCTTCTGCAGGACGCTCAGCTTCCTCTCATCGCCACGCCGCTGGGCCGCCTGCACACACACACACACACACACACACACACACACACACACACACACACACACACACACACAAGGTATAAGCTTGATGTAATATCATGACAACTTTACAACGAATGGAAAGAAAGATGTATGAAAGTGAGCGCTCAGGTTTCTGTGTGAGCTGTTAAAAAGTCTCCATATCTGAAAAAATGAAATTCTTCTCACCATTTCGGCATATCTCCTGACCACATCTTCAAGTTTCTTCTCTGGAGAGGAGATCTTCTTCAGGCTCTTCATGATGAGACAGACCTCTGTAGAGATACAAAGACAGGAAGTCCAGTCGATCACTTTGTGAACAATGTTTTTAGTGACGCTTTTTAAGTGTTTTTGTGTCATATTCTTTTAAGTTGTTATTCTTTTAAATTTCTAATAAAATTCAAATCATGTTGTAAATCATTTTCTTATAGGCTGAGAAATCAAACATCAGAAATAATAAACAATTTGACCAAAATTCTTTTATCTCAGGAGAGCTTTTTCAAACTCTTCTGTCCACGAGGCGACTGTCAGCAGATTAGATAACTGATTGCATCATCATATATCGGTTCGTATGATATCTTACGTATCTTCGTGCAGTTTCTTACAAAAGTGCAGCAAAACATGCCGATTTCTGCTTGTTACCTTAATACAGTATTTTCCAAAATAAACTTCTGTCTTCACAGGAAACAACTTGTGCATGAAGAGAGATATGTTCTCATATAGGACATCTTTCAACTAACTCCCAGTTTATCTCTTTAAGATGTTATTTTACTCTATCAGTATCTTGCTCTCTGTGTATATTGTTATTGCCACTTCTTTTTGTATCAATAAGGGTTCACAAAACTTTAAAAATACCTCCTACCTTCATCGCTTTCCAACTTAGGTGTGCAAGCAAAGCTTTTTCTTTTCTTGTGTTCAGATTTGTTCGACCGTCAGAGTGACTGCCGTGTCGATTAGTCGTTAAATGTTTATGCCATTTGTAAATTATAAATGTTCTGTTTTTATTTAAGTTACTGTAACCTTTTTAAAAGCCATTGTATTGTAAATGTGTATGTAAGTTATCATTTCTATAACACAACACAAGTAAAGACTACATCAAGGAGCATTATGGGAAATGTAGAATGTTGACCCTTATTAGAGGGTAAATGTCGTTGCTGCATTATTTTTTTAACAATAGTCTTCTGCACATGTCTGCAAGCCTTTAATCGTAATGGTAGAATTATGCCTCACCTGTCTCCATGGAAACGGGGATGTCATCCACTGGCTCCTTCTTCATCTTCTCCGTCTCTGCCTCCATCAAACTCTGGGTGCGTTCAAAAACAATACCAAACATTCACAAACATCACCAGAAGCTAGGAATTAGTTCACAGGTTGTTTTTTGTGTGTTTCACGTCAGCTGCACGTCACCTGACTCACCTGTTGGTCCAGGAGCTCGGCTGCAGAGCCGTGGGTGCTGATGATGTCCTCCAGCCGCCTCTTGAACTCCGACATGGGGTTCGAGTGGTCGGAGGAAGAGGCTGCAGGAGGAGCTGCCACCTCACCTTTGGTGTTCTTAGTGCCTCCGTCCGGCTGTGGAGGCACCAACACCTCAGCTGCTTTCACTGACGTCTCCATCCTCAGTGTTCTGGGAATATTTATAGAGTCATGTGTTCAGTGTTGATTCATTTCAGGTCAACCAACTTATCCTCATGAAATGGATCGTTTGATATCCTAAGAAAGCTACTCCTCATTTTTTGCACATTTTCCTACGAAAAATGTCATTACATGAAAACAGTCCTTTCAAAATAAACGTCTGTCTTTAAAAGAAACAACTCATTTAGGTTTAGTAAAAGATGGTGAAATACTTAATGAGTTAGTTTTCTAAATTTAGTCTTTGCTGAAAACTATTTAGTTCGTATTGTATTGGTTGTTTTGATTGAAACAGACACAATGCTTTTGAATCTCAGCCACATACTTTCCAGCATTCAGTGGCATGAAACTGTAAACTAAATCTGTGTTCACATGTAAAGATATCTGTCAGATAAATCCACGTATTAATCTTTTTATTCAGCGTCGTAAAGCTGTGGGTTTGGTTTGACAGATCTCAGCAGTCTGTCTGTTTATTAATGGAACGTGGATTTGACTGTAGGAAGATAATAAGCCTCCCGACAGCTGCTCTGATTTAATGCACTCATCTTCTGTGGGTCAACGTGACCTCCGTCATGTTCAAACTACAAATCAGTATTTAGGTCTTTATCAGCTACTGTGATGTGACTCCAGACAGAGCGTCATTATTCCATTTTAGGGTTCAACTGCGTCGGCTTGGCCTCATGATACGAAAGAATAACAGAAACACTGAAGCTTTGAGGGGTTGCTAACAAGTCCCGCCCTACTGTGCTGTGATTGGCTGGTACTTGGTAGTGTTAATGTGCTGTGATTGGCTGATAATCTGACCATAGCAATGTGCTTTTCTACGCTCAAGAGAACAGACAAGAGTCTCTGATGTGGGTGAAGTTGTTAAAATTGACTCATTTAGCGGCTGGCTAATTAGCTAGCTAGCTTACTAATTCCACCATGCTTTCATGCTACACTGGTTACAGATAATGAACGCACATGGGAGAAATTTCCTGTACTATCACCTCTTTTTGAGTTTAGGGAAAAACATCATGGTAGGGCTTCAATTAACTATCAATAGTGAGGTTTAGGCAACAAAACGAAGGTTAGGTTTGGGGAAGAAAACCACGTAGTTATGTTTAGGAAAACTGTCCTGAAGGCAGTTTGAACACCCGTCTGAGTCCCGTGTTCGTTGGACCCATCCACCGCGCTTCCCGCCAACCAAATTTGGAGTTTTGGAAAATGTTATACTTCAGCAATAGGCATGACAGCTTCAAATTCACATTGATGCGTTTGATTCGTGTCTCCACCACAAAATAGGATCCTAATTTGACTTTCTATTGATATTGTTTTTGTACTGACGATAAGAAAAAGATGGACATTTCGATTCCAAGTACATAAACCTATAGATTGTGTGTATATATACATATATATATATATATACATATATGTATATATATGTATATATATGTATATTGAAGCCAAACGTCTCTAGTGAGCAAAATAAGCCTAAGAGTCGAGGCAGCTGTATTAGCCAATCACAGCACAGAAAGGCGTGATTAGGCAATTAGACACATAACACATTGCTAACGAGGCTGTAGACATTTAATCTTGTTTATCATGTCTCTCTTTCTCTGTGTGTGTGTGTGTGTATTACTCATGTTGTGGGGACATTAATCTGTTTACACAGTCATGTTGTGGGGACTTGCATTTTTAAAATAATTAAATCATAGCGTGAAGGTTTAAGGTTTAGGTTTAGCTGGTTAAGGGTAAAGATTAGGTCAGATTAAGGTTCAGGTTTGGGTTAGGATTGACAAGTAACAGTTGTGCTTCGGGGAAGTCTCCAGGAAATGAATGTAAGTCAATGTAATGTCCTCTACAGTCATGGAAACAGGTGTGTGTGTGTGTGTGTGTGTGTGTGTGTGTGTGTGTGTGTGTGTGTGTGTGTGTGTGTGTGTGTGTGTGTGTGTGTGTGTGTGTGTGTGTATCCAGTGGCTGTTTGTCCTCACGTCTCTGTCACAACATGACGGCTGCCACCGTTATTGTATCTGGTCAGTTAAAATTAGCCGTTTGAGCCCAGCCCCCACTTTGTCACACACACACACACACACACACACACACACACACACACACACACACACACACACACACACACACACACACACACACACACACACACACACACACTCCAGATCACACCTGTTATAGTCTCTTCTATTCTGAGAGCGTCCAAATAAGGTCAAATGGACACACACACAAACACACACACACACACACACACACACACACACACACACACACACACACACACACACACACACACACACACACACACACACACACACACACAGACACACTCATACTGTATGGACACACTCATACTGTATGGAACATTAGGACTTTATGTGTGTTTATGTGCTCCATGTCTTACCCCCCCCAAAAAAAATCTGACTCCACCCACAAACTTACAACCAATCACAGCTCCTCCCCTGAATGTCAAACAACTCCGCTCGTATTTTTACCTGATGAATATATTCTACAAACGTGTCCTCAAACCCTAAATTAAAACTCACAGGCGGTGGACAAAATAATAGAAACACCACATTAAAAGCTGAAATTACATTACTTAAGATTACAAAATGAGTCATATTAAACTAAAAGCTATAAACTAATGAGAAGATCAATGTGTTTAAAAAGGATTTCATGTTGTTTTCACACTACTTTCTTATTTTATTACGACGCATACATTATTATAATATTATTATTATATAATCCTTCAAATTAACTTTTTATGTAAATGTTTTATAGCCTTTTTGCTCCTCTCTATGTTCGATTGATGACCTACCCTTTGCTTCCAAAGCAGCAACATGAGTTAATATTAAATAAATAAAAAGTCCAAGATTACCAGAAATAGCTTAAAATCGTGTTAATAGACAACAAGAACAGAAATGAATTTCTCATAAAGGGAGAAAGTGTATTAGGAACAAAAACTGTTAGAATTAGTGTGAGTTTTTACAGCAAAATGATGCACAAAAGAGGCCAAAAGGTCATGAAATCTTGAAGGTCAAGAACAGCGATAAATATAACTTAAAATTGAATTGAATATCAAAGAAATAAAACATCTTTAGAACAAAGTTTGGACGATTCAAACTTTATCTCTCAGCTTCCTGCCATAATCCAGACCTCCACATTAAGAGAAAATACCCTCTAAATGCATTAAATGTATATTTACTATCACCCTGCTGATGATATAACACTATAGTCTGACTGAAGGAGTTGAAATGCTGAAGTGAAGGTTATTTCGCTGTGATTTGTCAGAATATTCACAGACGGTGACAGAGCAGCTCATGGTGCCGTGGCAGCCATCGTGAAAGTCCTTCATGTGTTTGTCTCGTGTTAGTAGGTTATTTAATATTATACAGAATTAGTAGAGCAGCATTTAAGGTTAACTAAACCAACAAACATTATAGTGACTTTAAGGAATATTAAAGAAACTTATTTTTCCAAACAAACAAAGTAGCAAACGCTGACCCTCGTATTGTTTGATCTCAGCTACATGAACTAAAACATGAACACACTCTTTACTGGAGCAAGAGATTTCTAAAGAGGAAGAGAAAAGAAAAAGTCTTACCGGGATCAGTGGAGTGAAAGAGAGGAGGTGAAGAAGAGACACCGAGAGGCAGAGGAAGGAGAGAGGAGGAGGAGGAGGAGGACCCAACGACAGCTGACCCCCAAAATAACCTGAGGACACAGAGTGTGTGTGTGTGTGTGTGTGTGTGTGTGTGTGTGTGTGTGTGTGTGTGTGTGTGTGTGTGTGTGTGTGTGTGTGTGTGTGTGGTGTTTTGAATGAATCGTGAAAATATAGAGGAGGATTTACTAGAAGATCTCATCTGAACTATCTGAGCTGTTTGATGTTATTTGATATTACTTTTGTTTGTATCACTTACTTTGTGCTAACAAACTAAACTAAACTATAATCTAAGCTAAGCTAAATTTAAACTAACTTAACCTAACTTAACTTACAAACCAAGCTAAGTCAAGCTATGAGCTAAAATAAACTTAACTTAACTCAATTTAACTTAATTTACGTAACTAACAAAACGAAACTAAGATAAGCTAAACTAAACTAAACTTAATTTAGCTTAATCTAATTTAACTGAATTTACAAAACTAAACTAAAATAAGATTAGATATAAGCTAAGATAAACTTAACTTAATTTAACTTAACTTCCGTAACTAACAAAACTAAACTAAGATAAGCTAAACTAAACTAAGCTAAACCTAATTTAACTTAACTAAGCTAAACCTAATTTAACTTAACCTAACTTAACTTACAAAACTAAGCTAAATTAAGCTATGAGCTAGAACAAACTTAACTTAATTTAACCTAACTTATGTAACTAACAAAACTGAATTTAGAAAACTAAACTAAACTAAGATTAGATATAAGCTCAAATAAACTTAACTTAATTTAACTTAACTTACCTTAACTAAACTAAACTAAACTAAACTTACCTTAAGTTACAAACTGAACCAAGCTAATCTTAATTAAACTTAACTTTGGTAACAAAACTAAACATAAGTAAGCCTAACTAGACTCATCCAAACTAAACTAAACCAAACTGATCTGCGTCTTTAAGTAGTTAAGTGTGAGACAAAATAATTTAGTGAATCAGCTTTAAGCCTCATATCTGATTTGTTTTATTTCAAATGTTATGTTATTATTTTCTGTTTCAAATTTGTTATTGTCGGTTATCTGTTTTATTTTGTACGTCTTCTATCTGTTTAATGATAATGTGACAAATAATGAATGATTATTGGGTAAAACACTAAAGAGGAAGACCAACGCTGTTGTTGTTTTCTTTTTGTTGACCAAACATTTAATTTATTTTATTATATATTATTTTTATTTTATTTTAGAATATTATATATTTTTAATGTTTTGTATCTATTAAATCGTTTTTTATTATCTGGGGGCTTTATTTATTTTATTTTATTGATACGTTTATTTTTTAAATCTTGTATCTATGTAAAAGTGTACCTATAGCACATAACTTCAATGATGAGATCATTCTAAATTTAAATGAATTAAACAGGACATTAGTTCTTTCAAAATATGTTTTATTAATTTATTATTGCAAATTAAACAGTACAGTTTCAGTAAAGCAACAATTCTCATAAACAATGTACAAATAAATCAAACTCAGACAAAAGTTCTCATTTCAGCTTTTGGATGTTCTCTTCTTCAAGCTACACTTAAATTATATTTTCATAAAAAAAAGGTATATAGTTCTACTTAACTTATATAGTTCTACTTAATGGTGCTTTCTAATACATGTTATATAGACCTAAACATAAAGGCAGGAGAACAAAATGTGGCTTCAAGAGATGGATGATTAGTGAAGAAGTTTATCAGAAGTATTCACAATAAATACAGATATCTAGAGGCGAAGCGCCATCTGCTGGCAACAGAAAAAAGTGTGGTTTTAAGGAATTAATATAATTTTGACATTCATTTTTGAATCATCATACTACAATTTAAGGTCAGTGGTTGGTAGAGTAGTTCTGAAATGATGTTTTAATTGAATTTGGCTCCAGAGTGCCAAGTGTAGGAACACAACAGCCGGCAACGAAAGGGGACGGCACACACCTATGGCTGGTTACCTGTCAGCCCAAAGTTAAAGTGGTCGTCACTGTCTCTGTTGGCGGAAGTTAGTAAGTAAATAAGAAGCTGTTAACATGAATATGTGGATTATTTAGAGATTGGTGCCCATCCGCCAAACAAAGGGCAGACTGAACGCTTGATGTCCAATTTGATGAAAGAAGAAGAACAGACAAACGCGTCAAATTTGCTTGAAAATATTCAGGTAGATATTTTGCTGAAACATAATTATTAAAACAATTTGGCTAAAATGTTTATAACAATAAGTCCATTATCAAAAATAGTGCTGATTTATTTAACAAACGTACACATCACACATTCAAAGAAAGAGCCAGAAACCTAAAAGAAAGCCAGACTGGACTGAGATGAATGGAACTCATTTCCTGTTGATGACTAATTGATTAATTGGATTAGATTATCTAATTGTTAAATCAGTTCTTTAAATGAATGCTTCAAACAGAACACAGAGACTTGACTAATGTTTGTCTTATTGGCCAAACTTTATTTATTTAAAGTACCAATTAAATTAGAATAAAACTTTGCTGTGATGTGTCTTATTTCAATAGAACCCCCGAATATGATTAAATAATAAAATATAAAATCTTTTTCTTGTCCTTCAGGTGCTGATGAGAGAGCAACATATTCTGTGAGTACGTGTTTATTCTTTTATCTTTACTGGTATGATTTAAGTGTTAAAACAGTGTGAAATGGGAACATTATGAAACTACTTCTCCTCCTCCTTCCTCTAACTTTCTCCTCCGACACCCTCCTTGCCTCGTCGCCACGGTAACAGTGATGGAGACAAATGATAAACAGAAACTTGCTTAATGATTTATAAAGTCCAGCATCCTTATCATCACCCTGGTGTGTGTGTGTGTGTGTGTGTGTGTGTGTGTGTGTGTGTGTGTGTGTGTGTGTGTGTGTGTGTGTGTGTGTGTGTGTGTGTGTGTGTGTGTGTGTGTGTGTGTGTGTGTGTGTGTGTGTGTGTGTGTGTGTGTGTGTGTGTGTGTGTGTGTGTGTCTGTCCTCTGGCACTCTGCCTGGTGGTTACTTTATCTTTTTTTCATAATTGATTTATGAGAAACTGCACACAATCACACTTGTTCATTATACTTGTTGTGACACATAGGGTGTTCTTGCATATATATATATATATATATATATATATATATATATATATATATTATATATTTATATTTTTTGCAGCCTTTCTTTAGTTGATTGGTTGTTTTAATGATTTTTCTTCATGCTGAATGACCTCATCCAAGAAACTTATCAACTAATCAATTAGTTATAACCATCAAGGTCTTTTTCTCCAGAACATATTTCGAGGTGTTGGTGACAATATTCTCAAGAAGACGTACAAAGAAAAAGTACAAAACGTTGAAAAACAGGCTGTGAAAAAGGGCTGGAACTCAAAACACAAAAGTACATTAGTCAACAAAATATACACAGATAATTTAGTAAACTGGTGTCTAATAATAAGGTGTGGAAAGTCTATGAAAAAATCTCAGAATATTGTTGTTATTGATGCAGAGCTGAAGTTCAGGTGGAGAAATCATAATCTGCACATTACATGAGAATAGTCTGATTAAAGAGGACAGAGTGGTGCATGTCCACCCACAGATCACATGACAGTGAAACTCTGCAGAGGCTCCAGGCTCGACTCTGGAGATGCAGCTGTGGCGTTTGATGACCAGGCAGGTGGTTTGGATGCTAATTTATGCAACCACCGAGTCTGAAGGCTGGAGTGTTACTGCATCACGACGCATCAGTCCTTCCTCCCTCCAGTAATTAGTCCTGACAGCTGCAATCAAAAGCTCTAATAAGGCCAGAAAACAGGGAGAAGTGGAGGTCTGACTCACAAGCTGATATTATGGAATATGTGCTAATGGACGCCTGAACATGAGGAGGTCTCAACTAGTCCCAGAGGACGTATCCTCATGACTTTCCCTAAGTTTTCCTCCAGCGCAAACTTTGTGATTAAAGGACGACCATCTCTCCACGTTGAGCTACAGCCTGGAGATATGTTCACATTTAACACTACTGCGTCCATATCATTTTTTATACAAAAAAAGGCAACTACTAACTTACAGCAGGGCAAGATACACAACATTTCAACCAAACTGCTGAGACGCAGTATTGAAAACAAAAATTCTGACCAGATCTCACACATTGCAGTCTTTTTTGTTTCTGGTAAACCATAAAACTCAATTTAGCATGACTTGTCCAGGTGGCATTTTATACAGAATACAATACCAAAGAAGAGTTTTCCACCCAGAGATAAATCTCATGGAAAGATCCTACTTAGAATTCTGCTTTCAGAGTGTAATCTTCAGTTGAACTTTACTACAAACTTTTTAAACAACTTTGCCTTTGTTAAAAAAAAGTTTTTATATTTTAAATCAATCACGTTCCATCCTCTACTTCATTTCACATCTATATTTTAAATATTTGAATTGACTCTAGACTCCTAACAGTACGTGTTTTCTTCACTAACTACACCAAAAGGCAAATTCTGTTTGTGACCAGATGGTGCCAGCAGAGAGCCGTCAGTTTGATGAGTGTGTGTGTGTGTGTGTGTGTGTGTGTGTGTGTGTGTGTGTGTGTGTGTGTGTGTGTGTGTGTGTGTGTGTGTGTGTGTGTGTGTGTGTGTGTTAATGTGTCCAACTGCAGCCTCATAAAACAGGTAAAACTAAATGATCTGAGACTTTACAGTAATATTAAAACGAATCATTTCCTGACGATTCAGGTTTGGAGAGAAACTTGTCTTCATGTGAACAGTCCAATAAAAGAACACACACACACACACACACACACACACACACACACACACACACACACACACACACACACACACACACACACACACACACACACACACACACACACCACACACACACACACACACAGTGTGAGTTGACCTGTGTGTCACTTAATGTAGAGCAGCTTTTGTGTTTTCCTGTGTTGGGTGATAAATGTTGACATACTATAAGTTTTATATGATGTCATCATTTAACGTATCCTCATACACCGGTTCGTATGATATCTTTATAAAACGTTACAAAGGTCCAGCAACACGTGTCAATTTACACTCGTTACATAAATACAGTCTTTTCAAAATAAACTAAATAAAATGTAGTTAGGTTTAGGAATAGATTGTCGTTCATTTTCTTATATTTGATCTTTTCATTTCTTCACTGTTCTTTCCTTCCTTTTCCTCTCTGTCTTCCTTTCATTCATCCTATTTCCTCGTCTGACTTTTTCACTCTCGTCTCTTTCTTTTCTCGTCCTTTCTTCCCTCTTCCTTCTTTCTTTTCCACTTTCCAGTTTCCTCCTTTCATGTCTCCTTTTCTTTATGTCATTTCTTTGTTTTCATTTTTCTTCCTTCCCTTTTCCTCTTCTTCCCTTCCACCGACTTCCATCTTACCTCTTCGGTTTGTTCCATTTCTTACCTCCTTCTTTCCTTTCTCTCTTCCTTCCGTCATTTCTCTCTCCTTACTGTCTACTCTTCCCTTTCATCCTTCTGTCATCCTTCCTTCTCTATCTCTTGCTTCTTTTTTCCCATTGTTTTTCTTTCATCCTTTCTCCTTCAGTCTGTGTCTTCTTTCTTTCCTGTCTTCTTTCCCTTTTCCTCTTCTTCCCTTCCAGCGTCTTCCTTTTTTCTTTCCTTCCATTTTAACTTTCTTCCCATTTCTTACTCCCTTCCCCTTTCAATCTTTCCATCCTTTACCTCTTTGCCTTCTTTACTTTTCCTCTTTCTTCCATCTGTCATTCATCTCTTCTCCTCCCTGTATCCCCTCCTTCTCTTCCTTCTTTCTGTCCTATGTCCTTCTTCTCTCTTTCCTCATTTTTCCTATTTCCTCCGTCTATATCTTGTTTCCTTTTTTCTATTTTCTCTCTCCTTTTTCTGTCCATTTCTTTATTCATTCTTTTGTTTCCCCACTGTATTCTGTCCTTCCTTATCTTCCCTTTTCCCTTCTTCTCTTTCTTTACTTCCCCCTGCTGTCTTCCATATTTCAGTTTTTTGTCTTTCTTCCTTTTGTCATTCCTCCCTCCTACCCCCTCTTCCTTCCTTCCTTCCTTCCTTCCTTCCTTCCTTCCTTCCTTCCTTCCTTCCTTCCTTCCTTCCTTCCTACCTCTATCCTTTTCCCTCCTTCCTCCCTCCTACCTCTTTTTCCTTCTTTTCATCTTTCATCCCTCCTGCAAATTTCCCCGCTGCGGGACTAATAAAGGATTATCTTATCTTTTACTATTTCATTTATTTTTTCTCTCCCACTTTTCTTCCCATGCATTCTTCTTTTATTCCCCATATCTGACAAACTGTCTCCCTCCCTTTCGGTCTTTCTTCCTCTGCCCTTTATCATCTGACCATTCCTCTGACAAAAACATCCTCTTCCTCCTCTTCTTCCTCTTCTTCCTCCTCCATTATCTCCTGTGTCTCATCCATAGGAGGAATTATGGAACATGATGTTCTCTCCAGCCGAGTCTCTTTGATAACGTTGACAGAATGTCTTTTTTAAATCTCCAGCTGTGAGACAGTGTGGACAAAAAGGCCTTTCAGAATTTTTCCATCTTTAACTCTGAGCTTTGAAACTTCAGACGAGGAATCGCGTGTCTGCAGAGGTGATGACGCCTCGCCGGAGGCCTTGGACTCTTTGGTTTGGGTTCCACGTTCAAAAACACAAAGCAGACCTGAACATCTAACGACACACTGTCAGAATGTATTCGTCTCTTTAGTCTTTCATTTTATTTGAGAAGGAAAGGAGGAGGAGAAGTGTCCTTCAGAGTTTTTATATGTATTTATTTGCAGTTCCTTTACGTCATATGTTCTCTGTTCTTCTCCATAGAGAGACGTCGATCTGTTCACTCATCTCATGGACCTTTCCTCCAAAAGCTCCTGTGACTCAATAAGCTTTCACTAAGAGGGTTTCTTTCATTTATCTCTCTAAAAAACAACTTTGTTAGGTTTAGGGAACTACCTGGATAAGTTAAGAGAAAGAGTCGTTTGTGATAAAATAGTTACAAAAGTGCCGTAACTGCAGTACTGAAGTTCTATGAGAAACAAATCAACGTTCACTTCTCGTTTCACATGAGGAACAAACAGGTGTTTCCTCGGTCTCATCTTACCCTCTCCTTTGTATAATTCATTGATTACCTGTCACAGTTCTTCCTCCATACTGTCAGTAGCTCCATACTCCCCGTCACTCTCACTCTCACCTAATTGTCTCACTCTGTTCACCTGCCTGTCACTCTCCTCAGTTCCTCCGGCCACTCCCAGCCCTCTCTCTCTCACCACACTCTCCCTCACTCACCTAATCAGCCTCATGCAGTGCACCTGTCTGCCACGCCCACCTCATCAGCACCATCCCTCTCACCTGCACCTCCACCCTGCAGTATTTAAACCCCAGTCAGTCACACACTCGCTGCCAGATCGTTGGTTGCATTTATATCAGACCTTCCAGCAATTTCCCGTGGACTGACTTCTTGTTGCCGACCCTGCCTGTCTGGACTTCCCTGCCTTGCCTTTACCTCGGTTAGCCACCAGCCTTCTGTCCCCGACCCTGAGTTTAGCCTCCGCTTCCTCTGGTTTCCGTCTGCCTGATCCCCTGCCTGTTTCCCACTGTGAGTCTGACCCTGCCTGTCTGTCTGCTGTGTGCTCAGCTTTAAATAAAGCTCCAGAACTTTATCTGTCCCCTGGTCGTTCTGCTTTTGGGTCCACACCACATCCGTGACATTACCTGGATAATATACAAGAAAAAACTCTACGCATTACGGTGCATCATTTTTCTTAAGTATTGCTATGAATGCTTGATGATGCTTTGGAGCGGCTGTGGCACATGAGGTAGAGCGCTTGTCCCGTAACCACAAGGTTGGTGGTTCAAACCCCTCTACCGGCAACATGCCGAGGTGTCCTTGAGCAAGACACCTAACCCCAAGTTGCTCCCCGGGCGCTTCATTGCAGCCCACTGCTCCTCCGGGATGGTTAAATGCAGAGAAATAATTTCCCCATTGTGGGACTAATAAAGGATTGATTATTATTGATGAGACCAGCCTGGAAAACAAACACACAGCTGACATGAACAAGATGTGAGGCTGATGACAGATTTATCATTTTATTCTCCGTCATCATTCAGTTTCTCAGGAGGTAATGAGGTAAACGGCAGTAGAATCCCTGCATTTCACCCGTTGAGGATACAGTCAGTGTCTTCGCTCTTCTTCTTCTTCTTCAACTGTCCTCCTTCTGTGTCCAGGAACATTTTATTTTCTGCTTTGCATCAGATTTGTTTTGTCTTGATCTCTGTACCTCATCCTTTTCTTTAACAGGTTTCCCCTGTTTTCTATCACTTCCTATTTTGATTCTGTCTCAATATCCTTAACACTTTCTTCCTGTCATTCGTTTTCCCCATTTGTTTCTCTCACAGACTAATAATAGGATCTATTATCAGATTGCAGCACATTTGCATGTGTGTGTGCGTTCTTCTTTAATGGAATGTGTCGGTTCAAACGAAAGAAGCAATGCAGACGTTTTATTATGAAACGTGCTGCAGGGCTGAATGAAATCAGAGCTGCCTTATAGTAAAGACTATTAAAGCACAATGCTGAACACTTCTCTGCTTTAGGACCCAGTTCAGCAAACAAACCCTCTCATTTCCGTCCTGTTTTGGTTTTGACCTCCAGCGTTCCAACTGAATCATTTGAATTCTTCGCCTCACAGTTCCTGCATAGATACTCGTCGGCCTTGAAAAAAAGCATTTCCATATTATTTTTTTGCCTCAAAATCTGATTAGTAAACAGAACTCATCCCTGTTTATCCTCAGGGATGACACTGGACCTCCTGCAAGAACATTTCATACTCTTGTCTTAACTTTCTCTTACTTTTTCTTTGTACCAGTGAGACACGTCAGAATTATCAAACGCTTATTGCTTCAGATAAATGTGTAAATGACCAGCTTAAACAGTATGAATACAAGTTAGTGACAACTATAAAATATCCTAGTCAACGCCCTGATAATACAGGCTGTTCTTATCCAACTTTGAACTAAGTATTTCACCATCTGTTCCAAGTAACTATCACAAGGTTACTTTGATACTGACAAAAAACTGATGAGTCTCAGCAGAGTTTTGAAGGTCTGAAGTTAGATTTTATTCACACAAATGTCAGCAATCGGGCACTAATGTGTTTAAGTACCTTAATTGCCTCCATTATCCATGTTTCACAGCCAACTGCCTCGACTAGAGACAGAGCGACAAAGAGAGCATGAAGTGGTGAACAACAGAAGAAATGATGTGAGCTTGTTACAGCTTAAAGAGAAGGACGGGGGGGCGGTGGAGTCACGTAGAGGAAACGAGTGATGGAGGACATGTCGTCTGTAGAGGTCCGTCCAATCAGCAGGAAAACCATCTGACCCGTTTGATTGAGGAGCCATTGGCAGAAGCGATTAAAGAGGAGCGACAGTGAGGATGTTCCTCCATCACTCTCATGACTTCACCTCAGTGACAGATTATTTTGGTATCGCCCATTTGGCTGACCCTCGATTCAGAAGTCATTCATAGAAACACTAGTGCAGACACAATCAGGATATAGGTGGGCAGTCCGTCCAACCCTGGAAGACTCAACCATCTTTATCCAGAGAGGATTTAACAACTTTATTGATATTCACGGGCTTCCAGGACAACATCAAGAGAGGTCGGATCTTTTTTGGGATTCTTTGTGGTTGAAAAGCACCAAAACCAACCAAATAAAGGGTTCAACGATGACTGAAGTGTGTTTAAAGCTGCACTTTTTCAGATCAAATGACTCAAAGTGAAAAATCACGGAACCCTGCAATTCCCCCCAGCTCTCAGTTTACCACAGCTCATTGGTTTTGGTTTGACGACCTGTTTTTACTTCAGTCTCACTGTTCTCATCATTCTTGCAGATGTTTTCAGTGAACAGTTTTGAGAAATCCGCTCAAAGCAGTAAAAGAAAGAGAGAATATTTGTGTTTTTATCTGCCAATGATTTTGGGTAACAAGCCTTTGAGTACCCAGAATACTTTTTTTGTTGTTGTGATGAGTAACGTGTTAGTTTTGCAATTCAAGTAATCATTCATTTAGTTTCTCTTTTAAATAAGTAGTCTGTTACAAAAACATCACATCCTTCCGTCCGTTCATCCAATATCTTTTTTAAAGAATTAATGCAAGCATTTTTGGAATAACACCTTATAGACGGTGATAATATGTCAATCTGGTGTTTTTCTAACTAAGCAACCTGGTGAAGATTTGAAGATCCTGTTCTTTGTTAACGCTAAAAAGGTTTTGGAGTTCCAGAACTACTGCAGAGTTTGTAGTATTTCTAGAGTAAAGTACTGTAGACTATCGCCAATTTTGCAGCCAACTGAAGATGATTTGCAGAACAAATTCTAAGTGGCCTGTTTCTCTGTTGTGAAGGTTTAGTTATTGACGGATTGCAGTGCACTTTGGATCAGTTTGATGGAGCTGAACAACTCCTCTGTATGCACATATAAATAGATTACTCCTCCTACTGCACATGTCCTTTAAACATCTTGCTGATATGTAAAGAGCAAAGAACCTGAAGCACTTCATAATTAGGTTGTAATGTTATTCAGCGTAGAAGAAACTGGTGAGGAAGACAAAGTAGGTTCACAGCCCGGGAAACGTCCTCTGTTATTTCCGTTTGTTACGTTTACTAGCTACTAGCTGCTTCTTGAAAAAGGGACCATTTGATATAAATATCAGATCATCTGTGCTACTTAACATCTGACCAGACCTTTAAACACAGATAAAGGAGGCGGGGCTTTGTGTGTGTCATAATGGGGAAGACATTTTGTCTCAGTCCTTCAGCATGGCTTTATTTCCTCCACTAAGCTGAAGTGCAGAATAATTGAGAAGCTGCTGCCTCCTGATGGATGTTATCCGCTCTAGACGGCTTCCCTCTAGACCCGAGCACAGTGACGCAGTTTATTGGGTTGGATTTACATTAGCTTGGTATTGATTAGCCATTTAAAGGGGCCGTGCTGCTCAATTAGCTCGAGCCACATGACATTTAAAGCTCCACTTATTTATGTTTTCTATACCAACATTGAGTTAAGTGGCCGCTGTATTAAAGTGGATGCTTTGAGTGATGAACCCACAGGGACATAACTCTAAATCTGCAGCGTTTTAATTTCATTTTTATTTTATTTGCACAGACAGAAGACTTCATTAAATCTACGTAATGGAAAAATGGACCTCCCCTCTTGAAACTGTGGTGGGTTGATTTTGACTTGGTTTATGTGGTTTAAATCATCAGTGAAACTCTTGCCATCGGTATTTCACATTGCCAGATAGTTTATATGAAAAAAAAGAACGGATAGTTGAAGCTTCGTATTTAACAACCGATTTAAATTAATAATATTCAGATTCAGGTACAGCCATTCTTTTACTATGAATGAGTTGCTAAGCTATGATGGCAGAGAAAAATGTGTAATGTATTTATAAATTAAAGCTATATCTGATGAATATTTATGTTGTTTACTGACAGGATGTTCAGTCACAGGGAATGTGATAAACGCAAATTCAAGACAGTTTTTCCTTAAATAATAGGAATTTTCTTTCAATGTTCACCTTACTTACAATATATCGCAATTTGTTGCGATATATTGAATTGTGACCCCTCAAATTGTATCCCAGATTTTGCCAATACACATCCATACTCTTCACTCCCTGCTAAAGAACAAACAGCAGACAGAATCAGTTATTAGAGACTAGCTGGTGGACATTGTGGAGCATTTAGCAGCTAGAGAGCCAGATATTTGTCTCAGGAGGTGGAGGAGACCAAAAACGGAGCTACAAGACAGAATATCAACTAATCCTGATACAATGGTTCGCATGATATCTTACCAAAAGTCACTCCTTCATTTATTATGTGTGTTTTTATGAAAGTCCAGCAACACATGTCAATTTCCACTCTGTCTTTTCAAAATAAACATCCGTCTTTACAGGAAACAACTCAGTTAGGTTTAGGAAACAAAACTACTTTGTTAGGTTTAAGAAAAGGTCGTGGTTTGGGTTAAAATAACAACTGAGGTGCCCTTACTGAAGTACGATGAAACCAGCCTGAGAATACACATTTTGAGAAAATTGTCTGCTTGGTGATCAATTGCCTCCTTAAAAACTCTTTATCTAAAAAAATCTAAGAGGGTTAAATTGCGAGATCCAGAATCCCTGCTGCGTGTGGACAGAAGTGAGCTCTTCTATCTGTAACCAGACCTGAAAGTTATTATAGTCTGACTTTGATGAAAGCAGCTAATCAGGGTGTGAAAAAGGCCAGGAATGAGGAGAGACATTCCAGATGACTGGAGGTTTATTAAAAAGACGGAGTGCTCACCGTGTGTTCCATTGTGTATAGGTTTGCAGATTTGGCATAAACTATAGAACAACAAGCCAAAAGGCTCAGCCAGCCTGACGGGCAGACACAGCTTTTTAATTAAACCCAATCACATCCAGTCATTCAAAACTGACACACGTTTTCTCAACCTGCCAGAGCAAAAGTGTTCAGCTATTAAAAGTTTCTCCATCGTTCAGACGTCTTTCTGTCATCTGGGATCACAAGTGGCAGGTTTTAATATGAGAGCAGAGCTGAGGTCCCTCAGAAACGTCGAGACATTCTGTTACAAACAGAAGATGAAATACCAGAGTGAAGCTCTGACAGAAGCTTCTGGAGGCTGTTAACAAAAACACGTGTCGTATCTTTCATGCGACAGTGCTGTTGAAGTGATGAGGAAGGATGCTCCGCGGACACTGTTCTTGCTGGTATAATGAGGTTTATTACAAACAAGCAACACATGTCATGACGGACGTCTAGAACGCCCGGAGGTCTCGAGTCGAATCTGTGAGTTCCCTCCTTTTCGGGCTCTTAAACCTCCTTATATAGGGTACACGTTATTTACATTTGGGATGAAGTCCAGACCATGTATTTGGCTCCGTTAGTCTAAACATCTACCCTTCCGCCCCTGGTATCCGGCACATCTTCTTCCCATATAAGGACAAAGACCTTGGGGCCTTCGCTGTATTGTGCAAGACCTAAAAATATACCACACACGTGTTCTACTTAATTTACTTTAAAATACATAAATACATAGCACAGCTTTCAGGGCTCATTCTGACCGATCTGGAGGTCCAAAAGGTGATTAGACAGATTAGGAATAGACACATGTTTACCAAAGAAATGTGCCACAAACAATAAAAATAACTGTTCTTGGGTCGTCCGTCTGGTTCATAATGCGTATTTCCTTTGATTTTGCACAAACGTCCACTTGGACTGAGGGATGAACTGATCAGATTATGACGATCACTGAGATCCCCAAAATGTTTTTGGCCATAATTTAAGATCAGTTATGCTAATTATGACACATTTCACACAAATGTCTGATAGGATGAAATATTGAAGTGATGCAGGATGGTCTCACTCAGCATTCATAGAAAATAACTACGAAAAAAAACCAATGCCCCGTAATTAGTAGATTAGTACCACAAGTTTTTTGCATGTTATCAATGTAAACATGAACGAGGAAGTATAAAGACAGGAAAAAAACATGTTGATTGTCAATGTTGTTATTTATCAGTAGTTATTTTAACCCAAACAATGATATTTATCTAAACCTCAATGAAGAGTTTTGTTGCCTAAAACAGACTAAGTTGTTTTTTGTGAAGAAAGACTTTTATTTTGAAGAGACTGTATTCATGTAACAAGCAGAAATTGACGCATGTTGCCCAACTTTTCTTGGGATATCATACAGCCATTGTATGAGGTTACGTTAAGTGATGACATTTTTAACAAACATGGATATAAACTACAACTTGACTGGTTCACAAAAACAAACAGCCACGAGGTTGTAATTCTAGTTTAATATTGTTTGTTTTCTTTTTCTTTCATTGTTTGTGTCTTATAGGTTATTATCAGGGTTTTATTCTTGAATTTATAATTAAAATGAAAGGAAAGTAGCAATACAGATACAAGCTTTATATGAAGTTCTTCTTTAGCTATCATACAATATTAAAGTGAGAACACACTCACGCCTGTAGTAAATATTTAAAAACCTTTACATGACACTATTAAACTTAATCTTTGGTTTTTTTCACTGTTATTTTTTCGTCTTGTTCCCGTTGTTTGTGCATTTTCTTTCTCATAATTACCCATTGCTCCAAAACAAGTCCAATTTAGTCCATTATAAACCATAATATGTCTCTATTTGTCTTTTTGTTTGTGCTTTCTTGTGTCCAGTTATTTATTTGATATATAGATAAAATATTAAAGAGGAGAAAACTATGCAAAATGTGAATATGACCTTCTGCCACAAATAAAAATATTAAAACATTACATAACAATAAACCAACAGTGAACATCCAATACAATACTTTTATTCTGTACTTCCAGTAAGTGACACCTGCCGGTCCTTCTCCATCTGTCACTAACTTTTGGTTTAATGATTTCATATTTTGTCAGTGACGCCTCAGGAATCTGTCACTCACAGCTCCCAAATATTCTGCCTCCCTGTCCTCTCTGGTCATCACCCCTCTCCTTCTTCTTTATTCCACCTAACTCTGTAAAAACTTCTGTTTCTGTCTTGTTGTTAGTCTGCTGGTGGAGGGTTTGTGGCAGCCGGCCAGCTGGCAGGGTTCAGGACGAGTGGAGGGTCTGCTGCATGAATAAAAGATGGAGACGGCGGCAAACAGAGAGGATTATTAAAATAAGATATATGGAGCGAGAGGGAAGC
The DNA here is from genome assembly GCF_027596085.1 of Anoplopoma fimbria. NCBI lineage: Eukaryota > Metazoa > Chordata > Actinopteri > Perciformes > Anoplopomatidae > Anoplopoma > Anoplopoma fimbria. The sequence goes on along the minus strand of NC_072466.1, from coordinate 1,123,747 downwards.
TTAAACATGCAGAAAACACACAGTACAGTGCACCAAATAGAGTTTTAAAAGTCAGCTTGCTTCTATGCAATAAATAAAATATCTTTCTTGCAAAACATTACATCATCTGCTAAAAAATGTAGCCATCAACAAGAAACAATACTTGGATCATAATCAGATTTCTGCTGAAACCAAATGAAACCAAATGAAATGAACAGCATTTATGAACGGACTCAGTCTGGTCTTTAGTCAAGTGAACAGTATTTCCATATTCTTTATATTTAAGTAACTTAGATATATTTCATTATTTTTATTCATAGAGTGGAGGATTACATAATGTTACATAAAACAAACTTCTTCATATTTCAGCAGTTAAATGCAGAGAGTAAAACTGAAGCACTGATACGGTTATAACTGTTACTGTTTAACTCGCTTTGAATCCAGTGAAAGATGTTTGACAACTTTACTTGAAGTCAAAGACGTCTAGTGTGACACTTTCACCCCTTAGCATCAAGTTTCCTGTCTTAATAACTTTATCTTTAAGGTTGTTAACATCTATCTTGTGCATCGCTTTTTAAGCTTATTAACAATATTCAGTCTGACATATTTGGCATCTTAGGAAACTTTGTGATCTCCACTAGAATTTAAAATAAAGTTCTGTGAGTGTGAACACAACGTTTGGCTGCTCAGCATGAGTTTGTGGTGAGTGACAGGCCAGGCTACAAGTCTGCGCTGCTACTGTATATAAAGTGAAAGAGTAAAATAACTAAAATAAAGTTTGATTCAACGGTTTGCATAATCTATAGCGCCACAACGTTTTTGTGACATTTCAAAAGTTTGCTTAAAAGTTTGCTTGACAATTGAATATAAACACGTCTGTTGATGGCCATCCATCATTTTTTGTCCACAATGACAAAACATAAATCCATAAATCCATAACAAAACTGAGGCCTTACGTATACCAATAACAGGAATGAAAGCTGGCTCAGAAGAGGAGCCCAGAGGTGACCAACTCTGCTTACGGTATTTATTTTGGCAGGAACGATGATGAAGAGGATGAAGACCGGAACGTAGAGCCAAGATAAGAGGCTGAGTGATGGCTGATAAATCAGAACAATAGTAATAACACGTTGTGTGAAGGGATGGAAGTCAGTGATTACTGCAGAGGAGTGGGTGGAGTGGTGGAGGAGGGCCAAAAATAGTTTCCACTTAGGCAGCGACTTATTGGCCTGAAGGAGTTCATGCCCTTTCATAATCCAAACCTGCAGAAACAGAAACACACCGGCTGCACCGTTCTGAAAGAACAATACAATGAATGGAAACAGTAAGAAAAGGCCACACAGGTTGAAGGAACAATCCATCCTGAAAACAAACTCAGCAGCTGTTTACTGAAGCTTTCCTTCATGTTCAGGTTTATTGATTGACTGAAATCCACATCAGACACGTTAACAGTAAATGTGTGGCTTCTCTCTGGAGATGCACCGGCGTTCAATAATCCCACACAGAGCGACCATCCAGCACAGCTCCATCAGCAGCCTCAGCACAGACGGTGGCTGCAATCAGATAAGTGACGGCTCTCCCACCTGTTGATTAAGAGAAGCACCGTGTTATTGGATCGACTAAAGTCTGTTGTAGGGAGTTGATGAGATTGGATGTTTCTGTAATTCATCCTTCCTGCTCTTTTTTGCTCTTTTCTCTGTCGCCCTTCCTTGTTCTACTAAGATAAACTACGTCTGGTAACAGTTAGGTTTAGACAACTAAACCAATTGACTTTCCATCGGCATCATATTCGTCCAACCAATAAGTTGTATTTGGTGAATATTTCAAACTGCTATGATACTGAGCTGACATCCATCCAATAGTCACCAAAGTTGGTGACTAAACAACATATTTGGACGAGATGACTCTTGACAGCTTTGCACAGTTGCAACCAAATTTAGATCACAAATATACATACGGACTCAAGAGTACATTTGCCATATTTTAGCTGAATGTGTTACTATGACAACATGATAGACTTCAGTACCTCATTCATTCATCCTCATCCTCAGCTGATCAGAACGGTTGTCATTGTCTGTTTATTTTTCATGCAGATCCAGCTGCATTATAAAATTAACAATTTTTCACAATCAAAGTAAATAACAGAGGACTGTTCATTTGTTGGAGTCTGAAGAGTCTCCTGTGTTGGCGTTCAATCAGTCGCTCTGTTCCCCCAGCTGGAGACACTCATCAGCTCCACCTTTGTGAGCAGAGGCCTCCTCAGTTAGAGGATGTCTGTTTGTTGGAGGGTTTCTGGCAGTAATACTAATGACAGCCTTTGTGTTCCTCAATGAGCTGTGATGTTAAACCACACGTGGGCTCTGGTGCTTATAGCCTTAATAATACCATACAGATACCCGGCTTCGGCAGTCGATGTGTCCTTGGGCAAGACACTTAACCCCAAGTTGCTCCTGAAGGCCATCGGTGTGGACTGGATGATGAATGTTAGTTAGAGTCTGATGGTGGCACCTTGATGGTAGCCTGTCATCAGTGTGTGAATGGGTGAATGATATGTAACATACTACTGACTGTAAGTCGCTTTGGAGAAAAGCGTCTGCTAAATGACTGTAATGTAATGTAATGGTTAAATTATCTGAACACCGACAGCCGTACAATAATGACATCTGCATACACAAGAAAGAAAAAGTAAACAAGGTAAGAACAAAGCATGTTATTAGCTTCTTTAATTATGTGACGTGATTCCTTCAAACTCCTTCTTGAAAAGGTCGGCGTTGGGATATGTGTCCAAAAACCTGTTAATATCTAAGTCTTTTATAATATCTAAAAGTAGGTGTGTTCCTCCTTACGCATCTCTGCAAACTTTTGGTAGTTGGTTTGTGTATTATGCACAAAACACAGAAAAGAAGCTGTTTGTTGCAAACTGTGGTTAAAAACCCCATTAAAACCTGATTAAGACGCTTATTCTGAATGAGCTGTAACATCACAATATATAATAAATCCAAAGTTAAGAGTTTGGAAGAAACCAATTTTAACCAAAACTAGTTGTTTTATATGATTCAACTCATTCATTGAATGATTAGTGTTTAATCTTAAACTCCTTTTTGAGGGAAATAATCCAGAAGATTTGAATCCACATCGAACCTGCAGATGTCTTTAAAGGAATACAACGATACTAAGATGTAAAGTATGTGTTAAATAGAGTAAAAACACATGTTGACATTAGTAAACTAGCTGCACACATTGCATTAATGTGAGCCGTCAGAAATAAAAGCTGCTCCTTTGTTTCTCTCTCTGAAATAAAAACCAGCTGTTCTCTCCGTCGTGTGGTGACAGCTCCGTTTGGCTGAAACATAATCACTGTACGTCTGAGGAAGCATAACTATCCCCCACATTGAAGCTACAAAAGCACGCTGTGAAGTGTGCTTTTGTAGCTGCATTGATTAGAAGTGAAACGCGTCCGGTGCCACAACCGCCATCCCTGTGGAGTAACACAGCGTATAGGAAATACAGAGCTTTAGTCAACGAGACAGATGTTTGTTTTCTGTGTGTAACTAAAAGTAAATGTTGAAATGGTCATGTGAGTCATTAGTGTCATAGGTCCCGTCACTATGTAGTCAAGTTAACATCAACAATGCTCTTTTACTAAACTTAAAGTGTTTTTTGTGCCTAAACCTAACATCCCGTGAAGAGGGAATTTTATTTTGAAAAGACATTGTGTATCCTGTAATGCTTTGTGCAGGAGCCAGGTAAAGTCTGCTGTCGATCGCCTTCGTACACTGTTACGAAAGTCATTGGAATGATTTTGAATGCTCCTTATCCGACACAAGTGTTTGTTTCCTGCAAATAAAACTACAAAACGCAGCTACAGGATCTTTGATTCATTCCTGGCCAGATCGTCTGCAGGTTACTCTCCTCTTCTTAGCCTCTCCGTGACTGCATATAGTCACCTATACCAAGAGAAACTCAATCGTCCTTCTTTTGCAAACTTTACATCCCACCATCAGCTGCAGAGGAGCGCGAGTGACGTCATCCACTCTGTCACAGCGGGGCTTCAGACTCAACATCCCAACTCACTCATGGTGATCAGCGGGGACTTTAACCACGTCTCCCTCTCTCCTGTCCTGACCAACTTCAAACAGTATGTCAGTGTTGCAACGAGAGAGAACAAGATCCTGGACCTCTTTTACGTGAATGTAAAGGGGGCCTGCAGCTCCTCTGCCCTCCCCCCCCTCGGTGAATCTGACCATAACCTAATAAAACTTGTGGCCACCTACAAGCCACTGGCTATGCAACAGGCGGCCAGCACAAGGACTGTGAAGGTTTGGTCGGAGGACGCCGAGGAGACCCTCCAGGAGTGTTTTCAGGTCACAAACTGGGAACTGTTCCAGGAGGACTACGGGGAGGACATCGAGGGCCTCTCTCGTTGCATCACAGACTACATCCACTTCTGTGAGGACACCATTGTGCCAACAAAGAAGGTCCGCTGCTACCACAACAACAAGCCGCTTTTGAATGTCAGTTTAGGGCAGTAAACTAGGTAAAATACAAGCCGAAACTCATCAGTAAAAGACATCACAAATGTCACGAACATCAATTAAAGCACCGGTCTCCTGGTTATGTTCAGAGTTAAGCATATACCGCAGCAAAGAGATGAAGGGCCTTCTCAACAGGAAGAAGAGGGCCTTCATGGCTAAGGACAGAGGGGAACTTCGGGCTGTTCAGAAGGAGCTGAAGAGGAAGCTGAGAGAGGCTAAGAACAGCTACAGGGAGAAGATCGAGGCTAAGATGGGACAGAACAACACTAAAGAGGTGTGGAATGGGATGAAAATGATGACAGGCTGCAGGCTGCCTTCATCTGGAGTACAGGGTGACCTGGCACTCGCATTGGAGCTCAACCTATTCTTCAACAGGAAAGGACAGAGCAGGCTGTTCTTCCTGAGGAGGCCGAGGTCCTTCAATGTGTGCAATAAACTGCTCAAGGCATTCTACCAGTCTGTGGTAACCAGTGCCCTCTTCTTCTACCAGTCTGTGGTAACCAGTGCCCTCTTCTTCTACCAGTCTGTGGTAGCCAGTGCCCTCTTCTTCTACCAGTCTGTGGTAACCAGTGCCCTCTTCTTCTACCAGTCTGTGGTAACCAGCGCCCTCTTCTTCTACCAGTCTGTGGTAACCAGTGCCCTCTTCTTCTACCAGTCTGTGGTAGCCAGTGCCCTCTTCTTCTACCAGTCTGTGGTAACCAGTGCCCTCTTCTTCTACCAGTCTGTGGTAACCAGTGCCCCCTCTTCTTCTACCAGTCTGTGGTAACCAGTGCCCTCTTCTTCTACCAGTCTGTGGTAACCAGTGCCCTCTTCTTCTACCAGTCTGTGGTAACCAGCGCCCTCTTCTTCTACCAGTCTGTGGTAGCCAGTGCCCTCTTCTTCTCTTCTTCTACCAGTCTGTGGTAACCAGTGCCCTCTTCTTCTACCAGTCTGTGGTAACCAGTGCCCTCTTCTTCTACCAGTCTGTGGTAGCCAGTGCCCTCTTCTTCTCTTCTTCTACCAGTCTGTGGTAGCCAGTGCCCTCTTCTTCTACCAGTCTGTGGTAACCAGCCAGCGCCCTCTTCTTCTCTTCTTCTACCAGTCTGTGGTAGCCAGCGCCCCCTCTTCTTCTCTTCTTCTACCAGTCTGTGGTAGCCAGCGCCCTCTTCTTCTCTTCTTCTACCAGTCTGTGGTAGCCAGCGCCCTCTTCTTCGCTGTAGCGTGCTGGGGTGGTGGCATCAGGACTGGAGATGCCAACAAACTTAATAAGCTGGTGAGGAAAGCCAGCTCTGTGGTGGTCTGGAGCTGGACAGTCTGGAGTCAGTGGGTGAGAGGAGGATGAAGGCCAAACTCAGAGCCATCCTGGACAATCCCTCTCACCCTCTCCATGAGGAACTGTGGCAGCTGGGCAGCTCTTTCAGCCATCGGCTGATTCTACCAAAGAGCAGGACGGAGCTTCAGACGCTCATTTGTGCCCACTGCCATCAGACTGTACAACAACAGCAGAGACCACAGTCTGTCACCATGCTGACCAGCCCCCCCCATGTGGATATACTGTACATTTTTATTTTTATTCTTATTTTTGTTCTATCTTTATTTTGTTGTATAGTATGTGTATTTATTGTCTGTGTCTGTGTAGTTGAGCTGCTGCAACACTCAAATTTCCCCCATGGGGATCAATAAAGGAATATAATAATAATACATGCATCTGATATTAAAACTGCTGTCAATGAAAACTGGCCAAATGTATTTAATCATAAACTTGCCACCCTGTCTTCCTCATAAATTGTCATAAGTAAGATTTTTATTTCATAGCTTCTATTGAGGTTTTTAAATGTAGCTTCAAGTCATATATATTTATATATATATATATATATATATATATATATATATATATATATATATATATATATATATTTATATATATATATATATCATGAAGCCACCACCATTAAAAAAATGATAAAAATAACTAGCAAACAGTAAAAATGTAGTTTTTAAAGGCTAAAGGCCAACGAGTATGGATTGAAGCAGAATATTTGGTTAGATAAAAACATGCTGTGGATTTTAGAAATCTTTTTTCAATAAATGTTGACTTTGTAACTTTGCAACACTAGTTGGCAACAACACATCCTCCACTGGCATCTGACGTATTGCACAAACTTTAATATCAAACCACTTCTTTTTTTCTCCCGAGCCACAGTCCATATCTCAGAACATTCAGCGCCTCTTTTCCTTTAAACATCGTTAACCCGTGGAAACACTCGGGGAGTATCGTCTCTGTTTCTTCACGCTTCAGTCTTTCGCAACGACCTCACCGCTCTCTGTACGATAAACCTCACAGCGAATGTATTCCCTTGAGGTAAAATGGTGTCCTTGCAGAATTGTGACTGTGAACATCGGCCGGGTGTGATTACAATCACTTATATACACATGATGGTAGGAACATGAATCTGGTGGTAAGTTAGTGTGCACACTCATTTCGTGCACAAAGTAAGAACATTTCTATGCACATATTAGTAAAAACAACATCGGGCCTCATGAGGTTTACATTCACCTTTCTAATTCTTCAGTAAAGTAAAGTGTTTATCAGTCTGACCCTGATGGATGGGAGCGTCTCTGTCAGGTCGGAGGAGTCGCTCTGAAGGTTTTACTCTCTCCATCACCCAGAAGCCCAGAGCAGGTCCATGACTCCCGAGGCTCCCACGCTCACTGGTATTCTAATCACTCTAATTGTTGGAGATGAACCATTATGGACTATACCTGCCAGTTTCACTTCCATTACACATTCTTCTGCCAGCACACAAAGGCCATCTCATTAAGATGACGGCAGCGACTGAAGGAAAGCAGAACTATGTCTATATCTGTCTATATCTAATTCTAAATATAATACCTCATCCAGTGCAGCTCGCATGTGAGGAGGTCGTCCTTTTACGTGATTAACTCCATTTACATGAGGAACATGTTCCATCTGCTGTCTCTCCTCTGATTGGTGCTCACTGCGTATGTGCGATGACACAGAAAGGACCCCCCGTTGTTACTCTCATTAAATCCTCTGCAGCAGAACTTTCAAATACTTTTCCCTCCTCTTTACATCACTGAGCACGGGTGCGTTATCTCAGCTCCCCGACACATGGGAGTCCATACAGCCTGAAAAGGCAAGAAATGACTGTTTAACCTCCTAACAGATCAATCGTTCTGAATTGAAGATTTTTTATAAAATAGAGAAAAGTGCCTGTAGATGTGATGTGTGATAAAGTCAAACTTTTTATGGTTTATAAATCACTTCCCATGTTTGGAACATGTTGCTGTTTAAAACATCCAACAGCTGCTTTCTGACTGTTAACAACATTTTACAGCTTGTTAACATCTGTTAGATTAAAAAAACCAAAACTTATTTATTCATCTCAGTCACCAGGATACATTTTGGCATTGTATGTTTTTGCAAACCAAGTCAAACCCCAAAATATGTTTCATGAATAGGTTTCATATCAGCCTCGTGTAACGCTTTCAGAAACACAAAATGCCACGTTGTTAACGTTATGAAATGACTGGTTTGGTTTTGGCAACAAAACAACCTATGGTAGAAAGAAAGTGATGGTTTGTGTTGATAATGCAACAATGTGACACAACAACGTAACTCAACAACGTAATGTATCAACGAAACTTTAGAACATAAGGTAAGAATGTAGCTAGTGTTAATAATATAATAATGAATACCACTTTCTTACGTAACAAGCTTAAAGTCATTGTTGACTCTTTGTTTCACACCCAACACAAACAGCAGTCTCCTGGGTGAAAGTCCTGTGTTTGTTGACCCTCTAACCCGCCTTTAGTTGACTTTCTTACTTGTTATTCTTCAATTTCAATAACTGTTGCTTAATAAACTTCAGTGCTTGCTCTGCTCGCCGCTTGTTGTTCTACGTCATGCCGAACAAAAAACGTCCACTTTCTTTATCCAATTCTTGCAAAAGATCACATGGATCGCATGAGAGATGCATTTTAGGCTTTTGACCTTCAACGTATCCGTTGTTTCACAAACGTATAATGCCAATACTTTCCCTCCTACAAAAACAAAAGTTCACTACTTTTTCTTCCCTGTTCGTTGAGTATTAGAAGTGAACCACCCACTCTGTGCATATAGGTCAGAACGGATTAACACAACCAACTGCACTAATTTTAAACAGACAATTAATTCTCGGGGGATAACACTCAAATTCATTACAAACCATGACTTATGTAACCTCTCAAGTGCCTCAGTTGTCATTTTCAACATCAATTTTCCCCGTACATACAATTAGAGCACTCCGCTTTATTTAGATCTGCTCTCACTCTCCCTGCTGCGTCTGCCGGCTGGAGATAAAAGAAACCAGCGACTGTTGCTACAGGAGGCCGTCAGCCCGCAGAGACAGCATCCGTTAGTGTTAGAGTTAGTTAATCTATGGTAATGACGGATCAAACCTCCGCTCCAGGGCTTCATTTGGAGAGGAGGAGGTGGGGGGGTGTTAGCATGCTGGGACACGAGACGGGGGAGGTGTTTTATTTGATTTCCCTCCACCTCTCGCTGGTGTTTTCTTGTTCTTGCAGCATTAACAGCCTTGACGGATCCTCCAGCCCGCCCGCTGTTTGAGAGCACTTATGAGCAGTTTGACCCGTAGAGAGTTTGGAAGCCAAAGCACTTTTCATTCAAATTATGAAAATGGATTCTGCTCTCTCCTCTGCCAGGACACCCAGCTGATTTATACTCAACACATTCACAGTCAGGACGTTATGAATGTTGCAGAGCAGAGAGTGATGGTCATAATGTGGTCAGATGGATAAGCTGCTTCCTCGTCTCGACTCTCAGCATCCAGATGGAAGTTAACAAAGAAATCAACAGCCATAAAGATCTGCTCATTATTACGGAGCTGGATTCATATATCACATAGAGTTTATTTTCATCCAGGAGTTGCACAGAGGGATTGTTTATTGTCATTTAAACTAAAAGAGCATATCGAGTCCTGCTTGGCTCTGCTGGATGAGAAACCTTTACTCAAAATGTTGTCACTTTAAACGTCATACGTTTCCGGTTGTTTGGCCAAAAGGGAGCAGAAAAACTCATTATTACCTGATGGAAACACAAGTTAAATGCATGTTTTTCAGTTTTTAGTCCTGCAGGTCTCTAAGGATGGCAGTGACCAACACTTTGGTCCAGACTGAAATATCTAAACAACATTTATGATCCTCAGAGGATGAATTATATGTTTTATATCCAACGTATCCTCATACAACGTTTCGTATGATTCATTCATTCATTCATTTTCCGTAACCTGCTTATCCAGTTAAGGGTCGCAGGGGTGCTGGAGCCGATCTCAGCTGTCAATGGGTGAAGGCAGGGTTCACCTGGACGGGGTTCACCTGGACAGGTCTCACCTGGACAGGGTTCACCTGGACAGGTCTCCAGTCTGTCACAGGGCTGACATATAGAGACAAACAACCATTCACACTCACATCCACACCTACGGGCAGTTTAGAGTCTTCAATGCACCTAAGCTGCATGTCTTTGGACTGTGGGAGGAAGCCGGAGAACCCGGAGAGAACCCACGCTGACACGGGGAGAACATGCAAACTCCACACAGAAGGTTGTCCAGCCCGGGAACTGAACCTAGACCCCTCTTGCTGTGAGGCGACAGTGCTAACCACTACACCACCGTGCAGCCCCATTTTTCCGTATGATGTCATATGAAAAAGTTTTCTGCTCGTTACATGCATATTTACTTTTCAAAATAAACTTCCGTCTACATAAGAACAACTTAGTTAGGTCTAGCAAATGTTGTAAAATACTTCATGATTAAGTGGATAACATACAAAATGATTTTGTTATATATCTGTGAATTACGTCACATCATTTTTCATTGATATAGCTACGAATGATGGATGATAAAAACATGAGCGTTCATTACATTTCTTCATGTGATGTTTAAATCAGAGAGGGTCTGGGTGGAAAAAAAGTATCTATAAATATTTTAAACAACGACTTTGTCATCAGCTGTTTATCTTGTGCATTTCAGACAATATTTAAATACAAGTCCAAAACCACTTTGGATAAGAGAAATATAAAGAAAGTCAGAAGATGAAGATGAAGAGAGCAACGGTGTCATAACGCTGTCTTCAGAGGGCAGATTATGTGTGCATATGAATCATATTTCACACTGTGTCTCCAATCAGATGAGACTCTCTCCTCTCACCATGGAGGCAGGATGTGCTCCTTTCAGAATAAGAGATTAACCACCTCACACACTCGTACTGAATTACCACCACCGGAGAGACGCCAACGGCAACGTCGGATTAGATTGTGTGAGAAGAATTGAAGAGTGTCTTTGAAAAAATCTAATTTGATGTGGATTTAAAAATTTGTTTTACTGACTGAAATTTGACAAAAAACTTATGAATAATGTGAACGTCATGCAGAGAGTCTCCAAGTTACAGACGGAGAAGTGATTAAAGACTAGAATGAAACAGAGTGCAGGTAGCTGACATCTAAACAAGAAGAACTCCAGGTGTGTTAACGTCTCAAGGTTGTTATCACCACATAAAAACAGCATTTTATACAATGAAGGAATATTTGTGATTTAACGACTGTATTAGTTAAAAAATAGATAATTCTATAAAGTCAGGTTCAGGCAACAAATGAAGAGTTAGGTTAAGACAACAAAACCAACAGTTAGGTTTAGACAACAAAACCAACAGTTAGGTTTAAACAACTAAACCAACAGTTAGGTTTAGACAACAAAACCAACAGTTAGGTTTAGACAACTAAACCAACAGTTAGGTTTAGACAACTAAACCAACAGTTAGGTTTAGACAACTAAACCAACAGTTAGGTTTAGACAACTAAACCAACAGTTAGGTTTAGACAACAAAACCAACAGTTAGGTTTAGACAACTAAACCAACAGTTAGGTTTAGACAACAAAACCAACAGTTAGGTTTAGACAACAAAACCAACAGTTAGGTTTAAACAACAAAACCAACAGTTAGGTTTAGCCAACAAAACCAACAGTTAGGTTTAGACAACTAAACCAACAGTTAGGTTTAGACAACTAAACCAACAGTTAGGTTTAGACAACAAAACCAACAGTTAGGTTTAAACAACTAAACCAACAGTTAGGTTTAGACAACAAAACCTAACTGTTGGTTTAGACAACTAAACCAACAGTTAGGTTTAGACAACTAAACCAACAGTTAGGTTTAACTAAACCAACAGTTAAACCAACAGTTAGGTTTAGACAACAAAACCAACAGTTAGGTTTTAAACCAACAGTTAGGTTTAGACAACAAAACCAACAGTTAGGTTTAGACAACAAAACCAACAGTTAGGTTTAGACAACTAAACCAACAGTTAGGTTTAAACAACTAAACCAACAGTTAGGTTTAGACAACTAAACCAACAGTTAGGTTTAAACAACTAAACCAACAGTTAGGTTTAGACAACTAAACCAACAGTTAGGTTTAGACAACTAAACCAACAGTTAGGTTTAGACAACTAAACCAACAGTCCACCTCCCTTTCCGTCCAACATTAGTCTTCTTTTTGGATACTATAAAGTACATAATTTTCTCTGGCTGTTGTTTAGTCATATGGATGTCCACCATGAATAAAGCTCCTGATTGACTTTTCATTTGCATTATTTTGTCCTGAGCGACACACAAAAAACAACAAATTGTGTCTCTGTACACAAAACCAATAGAATGTATTTCTTGACTATTTCACAAACTGCTATGATACTGAGCTGACATATGTATGTGCTGTTTGCCAAAGTACAAATATAATTTGTTAATAAGTGACATGCTGCACCTGTTTTTTTTGTTGTGGTTGAATTAATTCAAACGTATCCATTTAGTTAGAATCCCTGTGAAAGCTCCTCTCGTATCCTAACCCTCATGGAGCCTCTGCTGAGTGAAAGCTGCATTTTAACGCCTTTACTTTCATTCACACATTTATCTTTGGTGTTGAATCTAAATTGCGTGCTTGTATTACTCAGAGTTATCTGTTCACCCCGGCCACCAGTTTCCTGCTTTTTGCATTCACAAAGATAACACCAGCAGCAGCAGACTGGTTGACAATATTTTCTATCTGTCAGCAGTAGACGTCAAAAGTGATTTTTTGGGGAGAAAGAAGCGACCACAGCAACACTTGCAGTCTAGTTTTTTTCTCCAGGGTGACGTAGATGAACCTCACTGTGTTAACGAGAGTTCACACCATGTTTAAACAGTGGTTCAGCAGATCAGCAGGAGAGAGAGCTGCTACATGTTGGGATTCACTTCACCTGGCTTAACTAAGCTCAGATATATCTATGGAGATTGATATTCTACTCTAAAAATACCTTTTAGATTCATACAGTTTCCAATAATTCATGTAATAATTCAGTTTAATTTAATTTTTGCCTCTTTGTTGTCGTATTGCCCCTTTTTAATTGTGAGTCTTTTTGCTTCTCTTTACAGCTGTTTTGCATCTCTTTGTAGCTGTTTATTAAATTTTTTCTATCTCCTTGTAGTCATTTTTTGTCTCTTTGTCTCTCTTTGTGGTCGTCTTAAGTCTCTTCCTGGTTGGTACGTGTCTCTGTGAGGGACATTTTGTAGGTGAAGGCTCCTGACACTCTGGGCCCCGTAGGCCTGTTCAGTAATCCATCTTTGGCAATGACGAAAGCGTTAACACAGTCAAAAGAGCTGGACGCCGACACACACACACACACACACACACACACACACACACACACACACACACACACACACACACACACACACACACACACACACACACACACAGAAACCATAACATCATAATGGACCATGAGATAAAACCAAATCATCTCTTGGAGAAAAACACAAACCTGAGACACAAACAGGAGTCTTGATACGTGAAGACTTTTCTAAGTGTGTTTTCTGTCCCTTCAGTGTCCATCTATTCATATTACGTTTCACTGTCTGTCAGCTGAGGTCTGTACTTTGTCATAAAAGCTTGTTATGAAGTTTTTATTGGACAGCAGGACGTCGAGGCTGCAGAGACATCGGCTAACGAGAGTCTTAATGATGACAGAAAGACGAGGACGCAAATTAAATAAAAGGGGAAAAAGAGAGACAGCTCTTATGATTGATCTATCATTATGTCAAATCTGGAGTGTGTGTGTGTGTGTGTGTGTGTGTGTGTGTGTGTGTGTGTGTGTGTGTGTGTGTGTGTGTGTGTGTGTGTGTGTGTGTGTGTGTGTGTGTGTGTGTGTGTGTGTTGCTGATCTCTATGGTTACAGCTTATCAACCAGAGACACCTCACAGTGTTTTTATAAACTCATCTTGTAAATGAGAGAGACAGAAATAACGCTTTAAATGTTCTCATCTGGAAAAAGAGAAATATTATATGTTTTCTATCAACATAATGAGGAAATGTATTTAGCAGTTTAGTAAATGTGAACTGTTTGTATAATAATCAGTATTATAATGACATATTTTGTGGTTTATGTTATATTACATTACAGTCATTTAGCAGAGGCTTTTCTCCAAAGCGACTTACAGTCAGTAGTATGTTACATATCATTCACCCATTCACACACTGATGACAGGCTACCATCAAGGTGCCACCATATTTTGACCCACTTGATTTATCGTAATAACTCCCAATAACTGCAGCTGAACTACAGAATGTGTTTTTGCAAAAAGCACAGCTGATTTTTTTTTTTACTTTTCAGTCACTTGAATTGAAATCCCTGTAGTGAGGATCTTTTTTTTCAGCCAGGAGGAGCAGGAGGAGCTCGTTGACTCTGAGGTCTCAGCGTTTCATTGGTCGACAGCTGATTGAACTCACCTGGACCTTCAGGTTAAATGAACTGAGCCGTGAGCTTCCTCCTGTCTGTCTCTTCTCACCACTACCAGCCTCCGTCTCAACACCTGTGCAACACTTGCAATACTGATCCTCATACTCTATTGTTTATCTGAGTCAAAAATGACTTTAAAGTGTCCTTTAATGTTTAGCTGAAATCATAATCTTTCTTTAACTAAACAAAGTGTTTCAGTAGTTTAGAGTTCAGGAGGTTCTGGGAAATGAATCCCTCAAAAATCTGTACTTTTTAAACACCACAGTCTATTCCATGTAAATCTAAATCTTTTTTTTTGTGATAAACATGTTTAAGACATTTTTCTGCACATACTGTTTGTTTTTTGTTTTTAATATATTGTACAAACTATGATGTTGTGATTTTTGTATGAGATTGTTTTATATGTACCTGTTTTATTTAGTTTTGTATCGTTTTGTCTCGTGTTGCTGCCTTAAATTAAAAAATAAAATAATTAAAATAATTTAAATAATTAAAATAATTAAAATAATTAAAATTAAAAATTAACAAACAAATAATATTTCACATTTAAAAAACAAAAAATGTACATCTGCTTTTATTGTGACGGTTGAATTAATAATTTTGTTACACCACTCGGGAAAAAAATCCTCAACATGAAATATCAACAAGGACGATTCAGAGCGTCTGAATAGATTTTTAAACATTTCATTTCCTCTTTGGATCCAAGATCATAAAAAACATCTTCATTAATCATAATCTTCAGTGAAGAACTGAATGAGGAGGAGCTTTACAGTAATTAACAGGCTGAAGGAATTAAAACAGCTCAGTGTAACATGTGAACATGAATCATAGAGAATATTTAATGAGGTATTGAATCACCAAACAAACAGAACTTTACATAAATTTAATAAAGTGATTGATGTGAAGAGAGATGACATTCAGCAGAGTGAGATTAAAGCTGAACGGACAGCTGGTGAGGATTCAATGGAGACTGGAGTTCTGTCACTCTGAACGCTGTTATGGAGGAGGAGGAGGAGGAGGAGGAGGAGGAGGAGGAAGATGAGGTGGAGGAGGAGCAGGGAGGAGGAAGATGAGGTGGAGGAGGAGGGTCATGTGTGATGTTGAGATGTTGTTAGTTTTTCTACTCTATAATTCTATAAACCTCCATTTGTCTCCTGAAGTTCTTCAAAATAAAAGCAGGTATTTATAATGTTCATAAAGTATCCTGTCACAACCTTCACAAATTTCTATATTCTAGCAGCTCGCACACTGCATCATCACACATTTCATTGTTTTTTGTGTGGATGTATATACTTCTGCATGTCTTATTCACATGTTGTAAATAATAGTTCAATGTTTACCTTTGTTCCTGTTGGATCTCCTTGTATGGTTTTTGTTTATTTGTTTTAGTGAGCGGAAGAAACCGGAGTCAAATTACTTGTATGCTTACACATACATCATGGCCAATAAAGCTGATTCTGATTCTGATATAAAATAGTTCTCCCTAAATAATCAATACCAATCCTCATCCACTGCAGTTTGATTTCTGTTTCGTCTAAACTACAGTTCATGAACCTCCACACCTCCTACAGATGAGGACAATCAGACTCTGAGGAGAGTTTCTGCAGAAGTCACCGAGGATTTGTGGGAATTTGTTTTATATTGTTGCAATGGTCTCTGCTGGATCTGGGTCTGTCCACGGTGGACTGGTCTCTGCTGGATCTGGGTCTGTCCACGGTGGACTGGTCTCTGCTGGATCTGGGTCTGTCCACGGTGGAATCTGTCATAAAGACTCATCCGTATTAAAGTGAGTCTGTTTCATAACCCGTTAAAAGTTCCTTGTAGAAACTTTAAACATGGTGTCCATAAAGCGAGGCATCAGCTGACGTTCTCTTTGCTCCAGTGGAGAACATCTCCTCATAAATCAGTCCAGATGTTCAGTTTAATTGCTCCTCTCTTGGCAGAATAAAAGACATCCATCTGCTTTCACACCACATTTTCATTTTTGTCATCTTTTATATTCTGTGAGGAGGAAGACAGTGAGTTCTGTGAGGATGAAGACTTATCTGATGGAGACATTATAGCCTCCTGATGTTAACAGCAAAGGTCAAGGTTCAGATCTTACAAGAGCTAACGTGAGCACATTGACGTCTTTGTGTCAAGACGGTCCCTCTTGAATCATACATTAATATGTGCTTTGAGGAGCACATATTACATAAATAAGCATAACAATGTCTCATAAAAAATCTGCTAAGGACAGTTGTTATTTATTCACACTAGTTACATTGTTGCATTATTAGCTGAAAACAAACCACGTGGTTTTGTTTCGGAAGAAACTAACCAATCTTTTCACAACATCAACCACGTGTCATTTTGCGTTTCTACAAGCGTTTACTTTTATGAAACGTATTTATGAAACTCTTTGTTCAGAAACATTGACATTCAAAGTATCTTGTTTGCAGAAACGCACACGACTAACATTTTTTCTGCCAACTGCGAAGCCAAAGCCGGATATAAAACCATTGTGTGACCTTAACCATGTAGTTTAATGAGAAATGCTTTTATTAACTTTGGTGGACTTGCTGGCATAACATATCAAATTGCCATAATTAACACATTTTTTGTGTAGTCTGGTTCACAACATATTGCCCTTCAGGAAATATCTGATAATGTGATAAAAGCAGGGAAAACTACATTGATGGAAACCTGCATGAAACTACTAAATGACCTCACAAATGTCGTAATATCAGAATGTTGTGTGTCCTTTATGAAGTGCTCTAAACACTTCAGATCATGTGTTGTGTGTTTGTGTTTTCATTAGTTCTTCAGCATTTCCTCACAGTATCAGAGGAGCGTCACCCGTCTCCTCTTCCACATCAATCTCCTCCTCGTTACTCTCAGATTGAGGTCAATCCGTCTGCAGCCTCGGCGGTCGACTCCAATCGAGGAAAAACCCAGACGCCTCGTTTTCTCATTTAGTGTCAAACCTCAACATGGAGCCGCTGACGGAGAGCTCGTCACCCTCGTAATCAGCCCCAATACCAGATTCAGATATTGGTAAATTAGTCATTAAGAGTCATAATCAAACACAAAAACACAGCGTCACACAACTCACTGAAGAACAGCTGACTCATCATCAGCAACACAAACTGATCACATCTGACGTGCACGAAATGCAAACTAAAGCATTTAACAGCAACTTTGAGCTTTGTAAGTATTTATTGAATTCGACTTGGATCACTGGAAAAACTGGAAAAAAGACGATGTGATTTAGGATAGAAATTTAAAATCAATAGATCCAACACAGGTTAGACACACTGACTTTAGGGTTGTTAAGTATTTTTTTGTTGCTGATTTGTGTTGTATCGTTACACATTTCTGTGTTTTTGTCTCAATTTTATGCTATTTTTGTCTCATTTAAGTCATTTTGTTTCTTTTTTAAGTTATTATGTGTCCCTTGGTGGTTGCTTTGCGTCTCTTTGAAGAGAATGTGAGTGTTGTAGTCATTTTGAGTCTCTCTGTAATCATGTTGTGTCTCTTTGCAGTTGTAACACATCTCTTTGTGGTCTTCTGTCATATAGATACTTTTTGTACATATATTCGCTGTTTGAATGTTTTGCCCATTTTTGGAGTCATAACGTGACTGCTTGTAGTTTGTCTTGTCTTTTTGTAGTCATTTTAAACCGCTTTGTAGTCATGTCTTTGTGGTCATTTTGAGTCTCTTCCTGGTATTGTGTCTCTCTGAGTGACATTTGGGTCGTGGAAGTTGAAAAATCCTGCTGAAAACCATCAGTTACTCTCCCTGTGTTACATTGAATGTTTGACCAAAATTCTGACTTCCTCTCATGTCTCCACTGTGAATGAACATCAAGAAATAGATAAATTGAAGAACAAGTTTAACAGCAAAATTATATTAAAATATCTGTTTACAAACTCCTTCAGTATATTAATTAAGTCTCATTTATCCACACTGTTTAAAACACTTCCTCATAAACACTCTTCTCCTCCAAAGTGTTTCCAATAGTACGATTTAAATGAGATGATCATTCTGTGTTTGAAGTATTCCTTTAACACCAGTACAGCCTTGTTGGTTTCAGACCTTTCTACTGTGGTCGTATATCTCCGGTGAGCTGTTCTTTTTATGACTCTGAAGTGGTTCATTTGCTCCAGGTCTCTTCAACGGCCGTCCAAAGGGCAGCCAATCAGCAGCTGCTCTCTGGAGATTATCCTCGACCTCACAGTTACTTCACAACAAAGACTGGAGGAGTCGATTTGTGATTGACACTGTTGACCTGGAGTGTTTGGTGTGTGTTTGTGTGTGTGTGTGTGTGTGTGTGTGTGTGTGTGTGTGTGTGTGTGTGTGTGTGTGTGTGTGTGTGTGTGTGTGTGTGTGTGTGTGTGTCCTCATTTATCTTCACCTCAGACCAGGTGAAGCTCTTTATCAGCCCATTCTGTATTCATTTTTTTGTCGCCTCTCGGAGGAAATGTCACAGCAGTGATTCTCAATGTGCTCATACAGATGTGTAATAACTGGCTGGCTTGATCTGTTCTATCACATCTGCTTTAAAGACCAACAGTCCTCCTCCTCCTCCTCCTCCTCCTCCTCCTCCTCATCATCATCATCAGAGGGATAGTTTTGACCTCGTGCTCACTGAACTTTGTTGTTTTTTTGCTGGTTGTTGTTGTTTCCTCATCTCAGTGTTTGTGTGTCGCTCTACATGCATTATAAATCATCAAAACTAAACTTTTGTCTAAAACATTTATTTCCTGTTTGCTGTGTAACTTGAAACTAAGTTGAGAGCTGCATACAGTGTTCTAAAGTTGCTCACTGAGGGCATAATTAAAAATGATTCTCTGGTACAGCTCTTTGGAACATTTTCTAATATTTACTGGACTGAATAATTCATATTCTGAGTTGTAGTTTAAAATGTACCATTTCCCCCCTAATATTTTCAAGAGAAAGATCTTAATTTTTAAACAAAAACAATTGAAAATATCTTCTCAAGTCTAATAAAAAGTATTAAGATGACCTAAGGTCCTGAGCTTGATTGGCATTTTAAATTCCTCTATTGTCAATTTGTTGCACCTGTAGAGGAGAGGCATCTGACAGCTTTGTCATGGCAGGAACATCACAGGTGAATCATATTTAACATTAACGATGTCCCAGTAAACCATGACTGTGAGCCGGCATGCACATTAACAGGACCCTGTCTGTTTAAATCAATTATAACAACACAAAACGTGAGTTTTGGTGACATTATGCATTTATCAAAACAGATTTACCAGCTTCAACCCAATCAGAGACAAGTGAGATCACCTGCTTTTCTCAGTTTGTCCTCAGACCATCTTCACCTTCATCGTTCCTCTTATACGACTAAACCAAACCATTTGGTTTATGGAGCTTGTTGGAGAAAAACACGGCATGTTTGCTTTTCTTGTCACCAACTATTTAGTTTATTGGATTCTTCCCCCGTTGAGCTCCCCTACTTATACCTGAACAGGTGGTTTGTTCCAGTTAGCTGAGGCTGAGAAGGTGAAGTGCTTCACTGAACCAGAGAGGAGGAATGAGGCTGCAGCTGTCTGCTCTTTTTTGCTTCAACTTAACTTAGTTTAGTTTCCTGCTGCCAAGAAACGCTGCAGACATCCCTGTCAAAACCTCACAGTTCAAAAGTTCTCAAGTAGAGATTCGAACTCAAACCAGGACCATGTGCATGTCTGGTAAACTGTGCACTTCTTCTAATAGTAGTTGTTCACACCTTCACCTGCTGGACAGATGTTTCTTCACCTGAACATTAGAAGTGTGGAAGCTGCTGTTGAACCGGTGGTCTGTGGTTCACATCATCATGTTCACATGTTGTAAAGACTCATTTATCATCTGATGGAGAGAAGCATCTACTTTTATTTATGTTGTTTTCTTTTGTGCTTCAGAAAGGAAACATTTCTTGTAGCAGTCTTTATTTGCCAAGTCTGGGCGAGAAGGCAGAATATTTTGTTTCAGAGCGAGCAGTTATTTTGTAGTGTAATGAAATGTTTGACAATTGCAGCTGTGTCGTTGGTGTCTTATAAACCCATAGGGGTTGACATGAAAATAAAGAAATCAATCAATCTACAACTACCATCCAAATTTAGACCAGTTTTAGACCATCTGTGTCAAGACATCTCTTATCTGCAAATAAATAAATATACATATCCAGGTCTCTATCAATAGAAAAGGAACCTCGTGGATATTTCTTCATTTAACACAACGACTCTGAGGCCTTTTGCCCTCCGACTGAGACTGATTATTGTTCACCTTCTCCAAAGTCTTCTTCAAGCCCCCTCCTCCTGAGAATTTGATGGAAGCCAGAAGGTGTGAAATTTCCATTGAGATGCAGCTCTTCTTCTTCAGTCCTTCACCGCTTTGTGTTCTGAGTGCATGTCGGCCTGGGAGGGAGGCAGAGAAGGTCTGTCCTTCAACTGATCCCAGGACAGAGACGTGAGAAGCTTTTACTGCTTCATCTACCGTGTTCTACCAGACTGAGCAGAGATGATACAACCTGATGTGTTGTCATGCATAAAAATAAGGTGGAGTTAGTAGGACGTCTCTTTGGTTCAGTCTGAAAATCCTCCTAATCCCAGAGAGGACAATGAGCATGGAAATATTATGCTTTAACATGACACACAGTCACTATGAAGCCTCCAGTCAATAGACGAGCAATAACCACTAATGGTTAGAAAGAAGGGATCTGTGTGACGCGTATGAAGGCCATCGGAGGTAAAAAATGATTCATAGCAAATATACGGATAAAATATATTTATAGATTGATTTTTTTGTCACGTAACTTGCATAATTCGTAACTCCAGTTACAAAGTGATTTTAACCCAAACAACAGAAGTAGTTTCTTGTGAAAACTGAATCATTTTTTATAACTGTATTCATGTAACCAGACGGGCACATGTTGCTAGACTTTTAGAGAAAAATGCCTGAAAACGAGTAACATACGATATCCATAAGATATCATACAAACTGTTGTGTCGTTGGTGGTACATTGGGACATTTTGAATACATATAAAGAGATAAGATTCATTTGAAGTATGAACATTTTTTCCTGTTTCGGTAAGAAATTATCAAGAAAATATTAAAAAATAATGTCTTTATCAATTGATATTTGGGTTCCTGACAATGAACAAAAGATCTGAGTTGAGGACATCTGTGACGGCAGACAGACAGAAAATCAAGAGTTTCTACTGATTCAATTCAGAGATATGGAATGTCTTTTAATAGCACCTCAAGTATTTTTTTTATGATATATTTGTGGCTTTATAATCTCAGATAGTATCACTTTTTATTCTAATACATTTATGACATATCTCTGATTTTTTCTTTTTCTTGACTGTAATTTTTCCCAATAGTACCCACAATATCCCTAATACGGCTTCTTTCTGAGATCAGTTTTCTTTTTATTTTCAGGGAAATGTAATGCTTACTCGTACACACACACACACACACACACACACACACACACACACACACACACACACACACACACACACACACACACACACACACACACACACACACACACACGCACACACACACGACCTGGGGGAGTTCATGTGGCTGCTCACAGTTTCTGAACAGCAGGAGACGCCAGACAAAGTGATGTGATTCTCACTTCAGATGGACTTCTGAGGACACGTCAGCTATGAAAAACAAACGAGATACTCAGCAATGGAAAAGCTGGAAAAAGACGATGTTTATTTAACATGTTTGAATGTTTTTCATGGACTTTGTTCTTGTTAAACTACGTCAGTTGCTCTGACAGTCTGATCCAGATAATGCGTGGACGGGTTTACATTGGACTTAGCTGAAAGCCTGCTGCGTCTCATACAGACACTAAAGACTTCCTCTGGCCTCGCTATCAGAGGTGGAGAGGAACTGACTCACTGTTGGTATCAAAGACCAGGCTGCTGAATGAGTTCCCCTCCATGCATCTGAAATGTAACTGTACTGTTTGTGCAGTAATACCACGATGTCCTTGTACACACAGCTCTACATCTGCCTCTGAATTCTGCTCGCTGCTATGACGGCATCATTATTGTGCTCGTTTTCTTCCTGCATGTTGTTCATACAGCTGAGTCAACAGCCACAGATTTCATGGATCCTTTGGAGAGTTTGCTTTTCACACACAAACGCTGGGAGACTCGATCTCTTCATATGGAGAGACTCCCTGTTGACACAGCAGCCGTCACAAATGGTGCTTGTGTATTTCTAACTGTGATGGTGTTCAGGTGGTGCAATAACACCAAACATATTGAGTCTCATCATGACTGTGAAGAACTCTTCTCTCGCTCTGCAGTACCTGGCATTTCATCACTTTCCTGTACTAAACTCTGGGAAACATAGAAAACAAACAGCAATCATTGATAAACAGTCCTGAATATCTGACTTACTGTTGTTAATCATGACCCCTCTGACTAATTCAAGTTGTTCACCTGCAGGAAAACAGTGAAGATAAGTGGAAGAGATGCATTTCTGTGAGCATAACGATGCTCTCCAATATGCATAATTGGATACTGTTTATCTAAAAATGTGCCAAGGCCACAAAAACAAACAGTCTTAAAACTTGAGCTCTATTCATTTGAATCCACTGTTCAAAATGATGTATTTGAGGAAGTTTTGCCAGCTTCGTCCTCAGCCAAGATGGTGCCCTCGGCCAGATTAATTACTAACATGCTAAATTTTATTAGTAGCTAGAATGATCATTTTATGGTGTCCTCTTCTGCCAACAAGAGTTTCACAAGTTTCTGAGTTTTGGTGTTCACGACAATGGGCTGGACAGACAGACAACCCTGAAAACCACAGACTGTTGATAAGAAGTGGACGTAGTTGTCATGACTTCACTCATTGGTTTTCGGACTGATGTTTTGAAGCCTTCAGTTTGGAAATTTTGACTCTCCGCAACCAGTGAACAGGAAGTGACCATATATGGACTGAGGAGGAGTGACGTAGAGACGCCGTATACGTCTCTGGTGTCGACCTGTCAATCAGTGTGTAGCCCCGCCCTAAAGCATCCCCTGCTTTATGGTCTGTTTGACTCTAAATGGAGCATCATTTACTAAATGAACATCATGCTGTATTGAAGAAGACTTGAAACTAGAGATTGAGACCATAAACTCATGTTTACAATGTTTACTGAGGGAATAAATCAAGAGAGAAGTAGAGTCATTTTCTCATAGACTTCTATACAACCAGAGGAGTCGCCCCCTGGTGGACAGGAGAGAGAATGCAGCTTTAACACAGGAAGCACTGACTTCACTCTGCACAACTGGAGGTTGATGCATGAAATTGTCTGGGAACTGGCAGCCAGCTGAGAGGGTACATTTTATGTGGCTGCATGTAGCAAACATTCTTTTGTCTCTTGGCAGCACTAGCTGACATGAAGGCTCAATAAAAAAACTCTCTGGAAACATCTCTCTATTTTTCTCTCCTAGATGGTGACTTGACCACTTCTTCTTCTTCTTCTTCTTCTTCTTCTTCTTCTTCTTCTTCTTCTTCTTCTTCTTTGTTTACGGGTGGATTACTGCCATGTGTAGATTATGCCAACTTCTGATCTTCGTTGTAGCAGTGTTTATTTGGAAAGTTACAGTTGAGTGTTAATGTTTTTTTAATGCTATTTGAACGTTGTACTTCCACCTGATGAGACCTCACTGGGGAGAACCAGAAGGCTTTTACTGCATCTGAAACAAAGCCAGAACAAGTATTGAAGTGGAACGCTGTTATTATTTGGGCAGCCGGCCAAGAAAATAAACGAAGTATGGATCTCCGCAGCAGTCTGTCCAAATGCTGCATTACTGCTGAGGCTTGTGTGTGTCCAATGGGGGGGCAGTTCAATCCAGAGGACAGCTGATAGGAGAGGTCGGCTATATTCTCTGTGTAGAACCAAAGAAAACTTCTGTCCAAAAAGTAAGAGCTGTGAAGTTTGTGAAAATGTAGCAAGCACACATTTCTTTAGCGTGGAACTTCAGATCAGAAGCAAAGTCCAACCTTCGAATTTGCATGAGTCATATTTCATTTGTCATTGACTTTGTATCACCTATAGGACAAAAAGCCTTTTTACAGAAGTTCAATGAAAAAGATCTTTCCTGTCGTGTTTGAACTTTTATTTCTGGTAAAATTATTTTATATATTATCTTCATTCACAAAGCTCCAGCCTCTCCATCATTTTCTTTTTTTCCTGTAGCTCCTGTTTGTTTCCAATTTCTGATTTTTGAACTTTCATCTCTTTTAGACTGAAGCTGTGAAAGAGACATTCTGCTTGCGTACATCATTACATTACATTACATTACAGTCATCTAGCAGACGCTTTTATCCAAAGAGACTTACAATAAGTGTATTCAACATAGGTATTCAAGAGAACATCAGGATGTGACTCTTTAGTGCTTCCAGGTCAGTTGTTTGCATCTACAAACAGCAAAAGAGAAATATAAATATTTTCTACACTGCAACAATTACTCTGTCCTTCAGCTTCTCCATGAAGAAATAACAATTCATGAAAACAATTTGAAAGCAGGAGAAAATATGACAGATGCGGTCTATTAAATATTAGAGAACGTAGGGTCGGACAGCACCGGCTGAGGAACACTAACCTTTGGCTTTAGTTAACCTTGGTTTTTCCACAAACTGTAATGGAACGTTGTTTTCTGACAGAAAAGTCTCACAGTGAGCATAAACTGCTGGAGGCTCCAACAGCTGAGCAACAGCAGGTTTCATGTCAGCTGTTGAGATCAAACATCCTGTCATGTCTCATAATGGATGAATTGCAGAAGAAGCGTAGTTATACTTGTATTGAATGTAAGTACAAGGCTGGTTCTACTCCTCAAAGCAGGTTTCATTTCAGTCTTTAGAACAGCAGGCCTTTGGTGTCAGACAGAAGTATACAAAAACCGGTTTCTCATTTTCAGATGACAACCATGGGTTTTACCAGCTGAAATGACAACTCTCACTAGCAGCGACCTTTAGCTGTAGCTAGTTAACCAACATAAACTCAGTGAGATGATCTCCAGTTGACTTTTTAACGTATCCAACTGGATCTTAGGTTAGTTTGTTGATGACTCAGCCCCACCTGATGCAAATAAGGCAGAAAATCCTCTTCCTAACAAGTGAATGATTCATGTAAATAGGGTGACGGTATAACATTTAAAAGTGTATTGAGTTTGTGGATACATTTCTTCAGTGAGACGTTTTGGATATCTCAGTTGAAGCCATGTTGTATTCAGGGCAGAAGCTATTTTATTGTTTTGGTGAGAATCACTTATGTGACTGTAAACTTCTTTTTCTAACCCATTTGGTAGAATAATTGTGTGAAATTCAGCCGCATGGTCTTTATAAGGAATCACAAGATCAGGTTGAAGGAGGAAGACTGTGTGTCGGTCTAAAAGAGGTCAGCTTTCTCTCGTTGTCCTTTTGAACTGTTATATAAAATAATATAGGTAATTTAACTAAAGAATACCTTTCACAACCCCGAGCACCCAGTATTTTCTCTCTTTTAACACTTTAAAACCCTAAATTCTGAAGCATATGATATACGTACATATCACAAATTAATATATTCCTACTTCGCTTAATATTCCTACTTTGTAAAAGTTGTTCAAGTATATTTCAACATTCTTATGGTTTACAGATTTATTGGGTTTATTGAGTATCCTCATACAACAGTTCGTATGATATTTTACAAAAGGTTACTCCTCATTTGTCAAGCGTTTTCCTACAAAAGTCCAGAAACATGTGTCAGTTTCTGCTTCTAACATGCATATGGTCTTTTCAAAATAAACTTATGTCTTTACAGGAAATAACTTAGTTAGGTTTAGGAAAAGGTGGTGGTGGTTTGGGTTAAAATAACTGAAGTACGCAAGTTACGTGACAATAAATCAACATTGACCTCTCGTTTCATACGGGAACGAAACACTAGTCTGCGATTTGATCAATGTTTAGGATAGAATTGATACTATAATGTATACAATTTTGAATGAATGCACACTTTGCTTTAAACCTGTGTGTTTAGAGAATCAGTTCAATCAATGAGCCAGCTGGACTTTTTAATTAACAAGCTTCATTTAAATCCTCTTTTTGTCTCAAAGCCCTGAACTATTGCATCTGCCTCTTAATCAATACGTTACAGAGCTCCCTGCTGAGGTTAACATGCAGGAGAAGTCGTGGATCTTTACCATCCGTTCTGGAGAGGAGAGATACTGTGTCATCATCCATAGGGATGTGGACCGGCGGACTTAGTCTGGCTGAAGGAGGAGCTGTTGTTTACCCAAGATTTGAAGTGCATATGCATAACTTAATGGTGTAGATGCTTGAGGGAGATTGCTTTTAGCCCTACAACCCTACACTTCAAACCACACCTCAATAAGGGGTCATATAAATTGATGACTCCCTTTTATTTTATTCAACAGTCAAAAGAAATGCAGCCAGACGAAGACGTTACTACTGGGTTCCTTTTTCAAAGCCAAAGACAGAAAATAAAAGGAAACAAACTACAAAGAATATTCTCAGTCTTTCAAATGCCAGCAGAGGGGATCAAAGTACATTCTAGATCACCAATTGATATTTAATCATCTGAATACAATAAAAACAGACAAACCATCGTCAGACATAGAGTAGTCGAGCCATGAATGCATTAACAAAACCAATGGAAAACCCTTTGACTTGAGGTATAATGAGGCAGAGAGAACAACATCTGTTTTAATACAGCTTCTTCAAACCCAGAATGCAATGCAGCCACAGGACAGATTACTGTCATTAAGAAGAGGACAGTAAAGTAGAGTGAGGTTTATATACATCATAAAAACAGGGTCGCCTTGGGTCACCACAATACAGTTTTCTTTGGTTTGGTCTAATATTCTCTGTTTCTTAGCCATGGTTTGGTTTATTATTATTTTTACTAGCCATGGTTTGGTTTATTATTGTATTTCTTAGCTCTGGTTTGGTCTATTATTCACTTGTTGAAACAACCCTGGTTAGGACTAATTATCACTGGTGCTTTAGCGTGTGTTTTGCCAATATTCTCCAAAGTCTGAGTATTTGTTGAGTCCAGTATTCTGTTGCGTTTTGGCACCAGTTTGATCCAACATCCCTAATATTTCTGCAACAGTTTGGTCCCATATTCACCGGTATTGCAGCCATGTTTCAGACCAGGTTTGTCATGTTAAAGCCCTGGTTTGGATCAATATTTCCGTATGCTATGTATTCAGATAATTTATCCCTGGTTTGGATATTTTCATATGAATTTTTCAAATATTGCTTCTGACTAGCTCTTTTATAAGGCTGTGGTTGCATGCACATGCTGATGGCCAGGGCTGTCCTGAAACATGCACACACTACACATGCACACACTACACATGCACACACTACACATGCACACTACACATGCACACACTACACATGCACACACTACACATGCACACACTACACATGCACACACTACACATGCACACAGTACACATGCACACACTACACACACATCAGTCTTCATTACTGTTCCCAGCCCAGCATGAACACTGATGCATGTCGCTGCTTTTCACACATTTCCCACTTATACACACTTACACAGAGATAGTTCAGGTTCAGGGGGACGCGACCCAGCTAGTGGTGTTTTAATTACTCGTACAGGGACACTTTGATGGAAACCTGTAA
Organism: Anoplopoma fimbria; assembly: GCF_027596085.1. Taxonomy (NCBI): domain Eukaryota; kingdom Metazoa; phylum Chordata; class Actinopteri; order Perciformes; family Anoplopomatidae; genus Anoplopoma; species Anoplopoma fimbria. Next base: position 1,095,748 of record NC_072466.1, on the reverse strand, counting down.
AAGCCTGGCTGGTTGCTGTCACTCATCTTCTCTGTGTATGCTTATTTTATGATCCTGAGCCTCTTATCCGACATTAAGGGAGTACAACGCCTGTCCCAGTGCTACAAGTACGCATTATAGATTCAACATTTTGATGTAAAGGCTGGTGATTTAAAAGAAGAACAAATACATTTGATACAATATTAATCCTGAAGCATCAATGTTAGAGCAGCATATACAGATCATTCATTTCATTCATACATTCATTCATGACTATTCTCTCATACTATAGTATCTACTAAAACAAATAATACAATTCTCTTATTGTGAAATATTGGATTGTTTAATTTCTTTTGGCCTTAAACATTTATTTTAATAAAACCATGTGAGAAGTTCAGAGGAGAAATGTGTCTATGCAGAACTGCTAGCAACTCACAGACATTTGAAACCCACTCACTATTTTAATAAACATTGTTCTTTATTATGAACTTATCATATGTTTTTTTTTATATACATATAGCTGTCAGATAAATGTAGCAGAGTAAAAGGGTAAGAAAACTCTCAAGCTGCAAAGCCAAAACTTGAACTTAACTCAACATAAAACACTCTGTAGCATTCAGCTTTATTTAGCAGCAACAGGAAAATAACAAAGCTTTTCATATATTTAACAGAAATTAGAATATATCCAGTATTAGTCCTCAAAGAAACCAATCCGGTGACACAATAAAGTGACTCGTTTCAAAATGTAAGGCTCAAAAACAGGTTTGTTTTTCCTCTTTCACTCGTTAAGTTCCTGGAAACAGAGCTTACCGTCTCGTGGCTGCAGGTTAATGTTAGTCTGTTTTGTTCTGTACAGTGTGAAATGTGATGTAAAGCAAAGTGTATCAACCTTATCATTATAGCTCACTCCAGGTTTATTATGTGTGAAATCAAAACAAGCAGCAGAAGAAGTGTTTCGCTCTCTCTGATCATCTCTCCTGATCCACCGCTCTCCGTCAGACTGGCAGAGGTTAAGCCTTCATCATCCACCTGAGAGACCTCGGACAGAAACAGACTCTCTGGAAAGTCTGTCAGAAGTATGTGCTCACTGAAGTGCACGTATTTACTTCACACATTGTGTTGCACTTCTGCAAAAGTGTGCTGTGAAATCAGAACCGACTGAGACACTTGAAGAAGTCTCATATTTCTGTCCTCATTGTTCCAGGAGTCCAAACAAACCTTTTTACACAACTGAAAGAATTCATTCTGTGTTTAGCAGCGACTGATTGGTATTTCAGGGCGGTGAGGTGGTGAAGCAGAAGAACATGGATGGAGGCAGAAATCAATAAAAGAAAACAGCTTCTACAGATCCAGAGCCAGTTTATGGTGCAACATATTTCTTACAGAAGCTCAGTTCAATTTCATATCTCATCTTATCTTTTATATGTTTGACACGATCATACGGACTGTGGATGATTGAAGAGAAGAGCTGTGGGGCAACATGTATTGATGGATCGTGTATACAAATCTTGTGGTTTATGAGGTGAGTTGGTGCTGAACCATCTATCAACAGAAAATCTTCATTATTTATTGCTGAATTAATCTGAATATCTTTGGATTTTGATATTTTTCAGACTAAACCACACTGGATAAAATGTCGGATTGATTGATAATGAGTTACTCAACTGCCTTTGGTGCCTTTTAAAGAAACAATAAATAGATAGCAATGTAAACAAGGCAGAGAGATGACATCATCACAGTAATAATCAAAACAACAACTAGAAAAACATACACAACTAGCATCACAAATGGTGCCATCAATGCAGAGGGAGAAGTTCTGGTGGGATTTGTTTAGTGATTCGGGGCCGATGATGAGGAATTCAAATTTGTCGAGAAAGTTGGCTTGCATCCAGGTCTTTATATCTGTGAGGCAGTTGGTGACGGTGGAGTGGGGGGTGGGGGTGATGGATCTGGTGGAGATGTAGAGCTGGGTGTCGTCAGCGTAGCAGTGGAAGTGGAGACCATGGTGACGTATGATGTAACCAAGGGGGAGCATGTAGAGGATGAAGAGGAGGGGACCAAGTCTGATGTATGAACAAGGTCACATAAACCCCTGAATGTAGCCTACAGTTACCATCATTTCATGATGTCATAGTTTCACTTTCTTTTGCAAATTAGTCAAATGGTATGATGATGATTTGGGACCAGCCTGATAATGCATCCTTGATTAATTTCTTGCTGAAAACTGCTGTAGGATCTGCCGTAAATACTCACCTGTCATGATATCGTTATGGCAACTATGGTTTGGTTTGTAATACGCAAAGCGGTGCAAAGAGCGGTGAATTCATGAAAGGATGAACGGCTTTTGCGGCGTTTAAGTTTAAAATTAGGTAATATGCAGACATATGGTGCAAATTAGCACCTTTAATGCAAGCGAGCTTCATTGCAAAACCAGTGTAATTAACAAAGATCAGCACTGATCTTTGTTAATTATACTGGTTTTGCAACAGACACTCTGTTACATGTGACTTATGAAAAAACATAATAATAAGGATATTTTATAAGCGAATAACGAACTATTTTTCCGCTCCCGCTCCGCAATAAAGAGCAAATTACACTCATGTAACCTCAGGCCTTGTTTGTGGTGTAATATTATTGGTGATATATCTTTAGTGAATCAGAGAATTCTTCATGAATTCACCCCTGTTTGACCTCGATGCTAACCTTAGCATGCTGATGATAAAGAGGTATAATGTTTAACATGTTCACCATCTTAGTTCGGCGTGTTAGCATGCTAGCATTAGCTGATTCTTCATCCAATAGATGTATTAATAAAAAATGACGCTGGATCACCAAAGTCAGGATCTTTCATCCTCTGGGGACAATGAATAACTCCAGAAAACGAAGGAGAGATGCCAGAAAATAATTTGAGTGAATATTAGTTTTGGCTTGTTTTCTTTTAGTTATTGAATCTTTCTGTTTCTTTGCTTTCATTGTCCTGCTCGCTGGTGTTGTCCTATGAGACCTCACGCCCACAGCAGAGAGGCTCTTTGTAAAGGTTGTCAGACGGACGGCGGCGGTTACACCGAGCAGCTCCCAGGTGTGAATCCTGTAACACACACAAAGTGAAAAAGAGTCAAATATTTGCTCCTCCAAGCTCCGTCTGAGTCAACATGAAGGGAAGTGATGGTTTCAAAGTGAATTAAAAGCTGGATGTGTTGAAGTATCCCCCTCCTTAATATATGTATGACCGGTGGGAATAAACGCCTGGTCCCGTATACATGCATGTCCGCGTCTGACGGTGTTTTCGTTTCACCGGCGTGCCCCAGGGAGCCGAGACCTTTTCACATGTATCACTTGTGTCGTCTCCAGACGGCAGCGCCGACCTTACAAGATGTCAGAGCCGATTCATATTAACGCTGGAGCCGCTGCCGTTAATCCCACTGACGGCAGCAAACACTCAGAGCGTCGGTTTGAACATCAGCGAGTGGAAAGTGAACAATCCACCTCTTCTTTTCTGCTCTTAAACACACAGAGACGGATTCATTAAAGATCATCCTCTGATGTTCTCTGCTCCCACTATGATCCATATTCACAATATGACAAAACCCCAAAGAGAAGAAAAAGAGAAGAAAAAGATGAAATAATCAAAACCAAACTGAGTGGAAAACTAAAAAGCTCTGAGACATACGAGTGGTGTCGATCTGCTCATCTGTAAATTAATCCTTGAAAGAACACGAAGTTTTCCCAGCAGAGTTTTTGATCATATAACTCTTTGTGTTTGACAATTTAATGAATTGACTAAATCGTTTAATCTTTTACTTTTCTTTACTTTACTTTCTAATCTTTAGAGTGTTGTCCAAACAGCCCTGTGGACGTTCCCTTACAGATAAACTGCATTCTCACTTTGTCTCCTGGATTAAAGTCCCAGTTTTAAACACTCATTTAAAGTTATGAATTAAAATAAAACAAAAACGCAACAAAACTTGGTTTTGTTTAGTAAAACATCATTGTCTGGCCTAAAATAATTGTATTTGTTATTTAATTAATGTCACAGACGTAAATCAAATTAATTCGTCTTGATTTATGGTGTCACGTGCAAAACAAAGCGGTCTCCTGGGTGAAATGTCTGCGTTTGTCTGACCCGTCCATCCACCCGAACCATCCTTATGATCAGAAATGTATGTGTCATTTATACTAAAATAGGATTAAGAAAAGTTACAGCCATTCTTTTTTTCCTGCCGAGGCACCAGGGATTTCCATTATTTCACAAGTTATTGTTTCGTTGTGACCTCCTCATCTTGTGCATTTATTTACTTGTTGTTTTTATACTTCTATTCTTGTACAAGTTGTTCTTGTTCTTATCAGTGTGAGCTGATATCTGATCTCTGGGAAAACAAACTCATCTTCAGCTCCTCGAGTCATGAAGATGAATGTTTATGATCACATTTGACTTTGCTGCCTCTGATGATTGAAGTCTGAGTGTTTCAGAGACGTGGTCGAGTCACGGCGGCTGCCCGTTTGTTTAACTGATGGTTCCGACCTCAGCAGAGCAGAAGTCCAGAGCTCTCTCATCATCTGGTTGTATTTAAACTGAGTGTCTTTGCTCTAGTCGCACCTTAGCTGCATCATCGAGAGCCACTCAGTTGATAAGAAGGAACAGCACATAATCAGGTTTAGGCTCTTAGATGTTCAAGAAAGCAGGTTGAGTGCTGCTTTCATAAACATCCTTCATATTCTGCTAACAAAAGGCTCTTCTGGAACACAAATGAAGGGAAATATTGACAAATGAACAAGATGGATATTAACGAATCAGGATTTTTATGAAATTTTCCTTCACAGGAACAACAACAACAGCACGTGTCACTACCTCACCCCTACATCCCAGTACTGTGCATCACACCTGAGGTTAAACACAATCATGCACTCTTTTTTTCTGATGCTGCATTGTGAACAAAAAATCTGTGTTGAATTCAGCAGGAGGAGAGCTAGTTAACGTTAGCGGTTAGCAGCCAGTGGGCAGCACGGTCCTGCTTGGCTTAATAATGGAACTAACAGCAAATGTTAACTGAGGTTGCATTGAGTTACATTGTGATGCGTTCAAGTACTATTGAGTTAAAATCAGTATAGGGCGAAGGTAAATTGTGTGTTCAAATGTAATCTTGTAAAATTTAGTTTTTATCGATAAACTTCAATAAAATAGAGGAAATAATGAAATATATATATATACATATATGTACAGACTGGTATCTGATCGGTTCAGGTCTCAGAATCGGTATCTAGAAGGAAAAGAAATGGTATCAGAACATCTAGAAAATGTTTTTACAAATCACATGAAAAGGCCATAATCCCATACTATAATAAACGTCAGAGCAGACAGGATGTCATGAGACTGATAACTGTTAAACAAAGATTGTTTCTGCCTTTCACTACATATTCAGATGAGCTCCACACAGGGCTCTGCATTACACAAAGTTACATCTGTGATAGTCAACCAGCAGCCGAGACAAACGCAAACACAAGAGCCATTTTTACAACGATCAATAAAAAACAGTATTTTAGGGTTTGGAGATGACTCAGGAATGTTGGTTGATAATGAGATATCGACTTTTTCAATAATTTCCTGTGACATTCAGTTGACACTCAATGTGAGCCAACCTTCCACCCAGAACTGAGTTATGGAACTAAATGTGCTCAGTTGAATGTATAAAGTCCTGAAATGATGTCTTTTTTCTCACAATGTGTCATATCTCTAGCAGGGAGGGAGTCCTATGAGCTCTGTCTCTAAATCTCTCCAATATCCATCTCTGGGTGCTCGTCTGTCTCTTTATTATTTTGTAACTAGAGAGCTGATATTATGGATCTGTATCGGGACGATTTAATGGATTCTAGCTGCCAAAATCAGATCTTGTTTTTAATGTACTCTACTGTGCTGTGTCCTCTCAGTCTGCTGGTGTTTAAAGCTACTCTCATATATGATATCTGGATTGGTAAAATCAAGGTAGGTTTGCAGGGACATGTCCCTACCAACGTTTTTGGGAGAACAGATTAGTCCTCTCCAATTTTTCAGGAGGACAGAATTATCCCTTTCCATTTTTCAGGGTAACAGAATTGTCCCTACCAATATTTAGGAGGAAATAATTGTCCATACCAATATTTAGGAAAACAGAATTGCCCCTATCAATTCAAGGACATGTCCCTACCAACTTTTTGGGGGAAAACAGATGTGCCCCTACCAATATTTCATTGTCCATTCCAATTTTTGGGTCGGACAGAAGTGTCCCATCCAAGTTGTTGGGCCGAAAGAATTGTCTATACCAATATTCAGGGTGACAGAATTGCCCCTTCCAATTTTTTCGGCAGGACAGATTTGTCAATATCCATATTTTGAGTTGACAGAATTGTCTCTACCAATATTTTGGAACGACAGAAAGCAGCACTGTGAGCCCTACCGCATTTTATTCAACTATATTTCTATATTTTGAATTGACAGCTGAATTTTTTCCTTTTACATAAATAAAGACATTTCCACCAATTCTTGATACAGAAAAGGCAGAAATTGGTGTATTAAAAAGATTCACCAGAACAACAAATCTGTTATCAATGCTTTCCACTCTTCTTCTTCTTCTTCTTCTTCTTCTTCTTCTTCTTCTTCTTCTTCTTCTTCTTCTTCTTCTTTGTACAATCAGGTGACGTTTACTTAACCCATCGTTCCATCTACTGCATCTATGTATTGACTCTTCTTAGGTCAGGTCTCCCCTCAGGGAAATCTGAGGATCTCAGATAACCAGAAGGAGCTCACAGTAGAAACACTGCTTGTTGGTGTTGAACGAAGCCTTTAAGATGATTGGCTCCCTGTCCACATATTTACCTTTGAGGAGACTCCCGGGGGCCAGAACCAGGACACTTCAGAGGGGTTATTTATCCAGCCTGGTCTGACCTCTGGATCCTCCAATAGAAGGGAAACATCTGGATCAGCTCTCTTAGGCCCTGTTTGTTTGCCAGTGCCTTAATAAACGGTTACATAAAAGACCTTTAAGGTGAATGTTTGGTTATGTGTAGGCACAAAAACGCCCCGATAAGATTGATCAAACCTTCCTGGTTGAGAAATGGTACTGATTAAAAGAAACCAGCACTGACTTTGAACAATCCAATCACCTCGTTCTTACGGACGTAAATTTAAATAAGTCAACAATTTGGTTATATTATGTTATCCTGAAGGAATATAGAAAGACAGAATAAAACAGTAAAAATAAATAAAAAATATTCAAAAACAAATATAATTCAAAATTTAAAGATTCTAATTAAAAAAAATAAAAACCTCCTCAAGGAATATAAAAAGACAATAAAACAACAAGGAATATAGTAAGTTGAAGGAATATAGTAAGACAGCAATTTTTGGATTACACTATTTTATTTTATCATTTTTGTGTACATATTGCCTCATGTATTAACTTAATTTGCTTATTTTTTGGGTACCTAAGCACCTCCCTGTAACTTCATTTCTTGTCCTGTTATGTATTTTTTTCCATCTAATGTTGTAGATACAAAATCCATCACGTGGTATTAAGGCTGCGATTAGGATGGAAAGACAGAGCTTTCTATAATAAAATAACTAATATTTCAAGAATGTAGTTGGAGTCATATTTGTATGAGAACCAAAAAAGACAAAATGTTTTATGTTATGATGAGTTTGGGTTGACTTCATTATGTGTCCATGTTTTATCTTTTCCTGTCTTAAAGGATGAACAGTCAACTTTATTTTGAAAATATTGCAACTTTATTCTATTCCATTATTTCCGACATTAATGAATAATAAATCAATTAGTTAAAACCATATTTAAAATGGTGCTCATTAAGAGGCTCCGGTGAAAGACCATAATACCAAAATGTAGATAAACAAACTATACTGTTTGTTCTGGTTCTCTGTGATGAGGAGTCTCAGTCTCTTCGTGTTTTTTCTTTCCAGATGAACTTTGCAGACATGAAGACGTAGAGATGAGTGATGCTGGTGTTTTGGTTGGAGAGCCCTGCAGCCACCGGGACAGACGGCCTTCATCCACTTCCAAACACATCTGTCATGTCTAATGACTTTACCCACTGTGACTTGTTTTCAACAGACGAGCTGCTCCGAGGAGGAGAAAGTCAGGACTGTCAGCTGACGGGGACGAGGGAGGAGGGAGTGTGAGAAACTAGGAAAGTAAGAGAGGGTGAAGTGAGAGGAAGGAGAGGAGGGGTAGTAGAGAAAATCAAGAAAAATCTGCAGCCCAGTCTCATGGAAGTTTGTTTAGTGGTTTTGTTGCCTAAATCCATGACATCACGAAACAAAAGTTGTGTCGAGGGACACAAAAAAAAGTGAGAATCCTGTCCCTGAACCAGAAACCAATAGCTTTGATTTTGTGACCACATAGTGCTGTGAGACTGTGTTGAAATATGACAGAATAAAGGGCTGAGAGGAAAAGAAAGCAAACGATGGAGATCTAAGAGCCTCATGCAAGAACAGATTTAATCTTAGGTGACACATTTTCAGAGTTATTTCAGAGAATTTATCAACACATTCTCTTTCAAACCCTCTCGGTTCCCCTCCAGCGTCAGTGTTGAAGGTGTCAGTTCTCAATCTTTACATGCATTGTGTAGTTTACCTGGTTTTAAGGTTTACTTGGTCAATGAATGAAGCCCCCTCAAAAGGATCCCCTCAGCTTAATGCAAACCAAAACATCCACAGGACCACTCTGTGAAGTCCAAGCTTTTACTTCAACACAAGAAGTACAGAAAAATTGTCCAAAGTTATGCGGTTCAAGCGAGACGGAGACCAATTCAAGATTAATCCAACTAACTCCTCCGGTGAGAGCTTCAGAAAGAAATTCAAGATGCTCAGTTACTATGAAGCTACAATGACCAAACCTACTCCCATATATCACAAATGTAATATAAGTTATGCAAACATAGTTAAGGCGCAAGAATCAACTCATTACATTGGTGTATGAACCAATAAATGATGTAAATATTCCTTATAATACCTTCTAACTCAATAAGACATGTAAGTTAGAAGTGCTTATATCACAGAAACAAGAATGAAAATAAATCAACGTTGACTTGTTTCAAACAGGAAACCAGAAGCGGTCTCCAGGTGAGAGTCTTTGTTTGTTTGACCCGACCGTTCAACCCGACCTCCTCTCTGTGCAGACTTTATCGCTCTCTAAACTTCGGCTGAAAGTAAAGGGTGAGTGATGGGAGGAAGGTGTCTAAATGAGGAGGAAGAGAAAAGAAAAAAGACCCCAATTTAAACAGGTAAACCAAAGCGAATTAAAGGAAAAGAAGAGTTTCTGTTAGAGTGAAGCTGACGTGGAAGCTCATTACACCACCAAACAATTACCTGTTCGCCCACAGAAAACAACCACCGTCACACTTTACCAGCTGTGGGGATTATAAGGTTTATTTCTTGCTCTCTATAATGAAGAGCATCCACACTTTGGTGGATAAAACCTGTTTGACAGGCTGCTCAGGTTTCTGATAAATTGCTCATTCAAACATAAAATCAGATTTTCACCTGGCAAATGCAGAATGAAGCTGGAAAAGTGTCTATTTAGGATGCTCTGCAAAATGCTGGAAGAGTAAAACTTGATGAACCTGGTTAAATTGTTAAATTAAATATTAAATAAGTTGTGTTTCCTGATTATTCTGCAGCATTAAGGGGATGTCGCATGTGTACAGATTGTAAAGCCCTCTGAGGCAAATTTGTAATTTGTGATTCTGGGCTATACAAAATAAACTGAATTGAATTGAATTGAATTAATGTACAGCTAATTAAAATGTTATTTAGAGGAGATGAGAGGAGTTTTATTTCTGAACACGCCCCGGTGCATTATGGGTCATTTCTGTCCCCACAGTTGCGGATCGTGCCAATAAAACAGGCTGTGAGACAAACAACATATTCCCAAGGTGGAGGCATAATGGAAACGGTGTGTGTGTGTGTGTGTGTGTGTGTGTGTGTGTGTGTGTGTGTGTGTGTGTGTGTGTGTGTGTGTGTGTGTGTGTGTGTGTGTGTGTGTGTGTGTGTGACTAACAGTTCTTGACAGCCACAGACTCATTGGTAAAAAGATGGAAGAAGACAGACGAGATCAGGTCGGAGTGACGGTGAGAAGAAAACCTGCATTCTCTCTGCTGTCCATCAGGGGGCGACTCCTCTGGTTGTATAGAAGTCTATGAGAAAATGACTCTACTTCTCTCTTGATTTATTCCCTCAGTAAACATTGTAAACATGAGTTTATGGTCTCAATCTCTAGTTTCAAGTCTTCTTCAATACAGCATGATGTTCATTTAGTAAATGATGCTCCATTTAGAGTCAAACAGACCATAAAGCAGGGGATGCTTTAGGGCGGGGCTACACACTGATTGACAGGTCGACACCAGAGACGTATACACGTCTCTACATCACTCCTCAGTCCAAATATGGTCACTTCCTGTTCACTGGTTGCTAAAAAGCAAGATGGCAGCAGCGAAATCACCAAACTCGAAGCTTCATAACATCAGTCCACAAACCAATGAGTGACGTCACCATGACTACGTCCACTTCTTAGATACAGCCTGAGGTAGATATAAACACAAAATGTGTTTTCATAAATGCTCACATCGGATATGTTATTATTCTGAACATAAAATCCTCCTTTTAGTTCAGTTCTACATTTTCATCCTAAGTGGCTCTCCAACATCAACACGTTCAGTTTAATGTATTCTAGAACCTCTAGTGTCCTCTGAGCGTCCAGCTGCAGTCGGTTTTGGTTTTCAGGCTTCCTGATTGGTGGAGGGTTCTGGGTAGTTTGCAAACTAAGAGGAGGATTTACACTTTTCAGAGTTGGAAAGTGTCCTTCCACATTTAATTGATAATATATATATATTCTAATACAATAAAATGTGAGTTTTAAGTACAGCTTGTACACTTAAAAAGGATCAATTTACAACAAATAGCTTTAAAAAAGAAAACATTAAATCATCATTATGGCAAAAAAAATAAGAATTTGAGGTTTTTTGTTAGATCGATAAAATCATACTTTTATTTAGTGTTTGTTTCTCTTTAAAATCCTGAAACTAAACGTCCTTGGATTCAATCATGAATATCATCTCATTATAACAACTGTTATAAATAAACAGATTATAAAGCACACTTCAAACTGCAAACGTCAAGATCACTGCTTTTCATGTGGCGGAGAGGTTTTCCCCAAGCAACACCTTAAAGAAATACAGAGAGGAAGCACAATACCTAAACATAACTCAGACCACAGCGCCGTATGGATGTTTATGATTCATATGTGTGCTCACACATACTTCAGATAAGATCTTCAGTTTATTAAAATATTCATACAGGTGTGCGTGATCGTGTTCTAGTGTTTGTCACTCTCAGCAGACAGATGGAGGAGAGTTTATAAAAGCTGATAGAAGATCCTACTTCAGATACAGTAGCACCAACACTGAATATGTATGGTGTGTGTGTGTGTGTGTGTGTGTGTGTGTGTGTGTGTGTGTGTGTGTGTGTGTGTGTGTGTGTGTGTGTGTGTGTGTGTGTGTGTGTGTGTGTGTGTGTGTGTATTCAAACACATCCACATCCTTAACCAGGGCGTGCTTTCATCTGGCTCCATCCACTGTACCCATAGAGTCCAGAGCCTGTGTGAGGTAGAGCAAAGGTTACGATAGTGTAACCTTAGTTCTGTGAGCACACAAGGGGGCCCTGTCGATCCAACGCCGCTTACTTATGCAAATATTCAGTGGGAGAATGCATGCTCGTGATTGGAGGAGAGTATTAGGCTTTGTTTATACGCCGACTCCGAGTGTAAAAGGAAACGTTTATACTCTCTGTGTTAATCATCTGTAAACATAAACATCATATTCATGGACTACTTTATGTCCTTTGTACAAACGCTATTAGTTAAGAAGTCAAGTTTTAAAAGCATTATAAAGAAACAAAAGTTGAATATCCTGAAAACTATTTAATTTGGTAGCAAAATATTAACTCAAATTTATATTTTATAAACCCTAGACATGAAAATAGTGTTTTATCAGTAAACTATTTGTGACAGTCAATTGAAGTTACTAAAATTCAGAGGTGCACGATTTATAGTTGCACGAGTCAAAACTAAGTTTTACCGATTTAGAACATTAGAGGGCAGAGCCTGTGCTCATAGAACCAGGGTTATTGTTTTGTTGCTACAAAACCGACTCAGGTTAATTAATTTCTAAGGGAAGAAAATAACACAATCCTCCATATTTTAAGATTCTTATTTATTTAAAATTCAAGTTTGAAAAATTGATTAAACTGAAATATTTGGAACATATTTGTAATTAAAAAACATCATAAAACATAAATGAAATGAAAATGTTTTTGTCTTTTGTTTCTGTCCCAATCATCCGTCCAATACTTTGGTTTAAAAACAAATTCCAGCAAAGCCAAAAACATTCCCATCAGACTGAGTTATGACACATTATATTATTGTCCAACCTCATCATCGTTTCTGAGCATATCTAAAAGCCTCTGATGCTTTTATTACCTCACAGTAAATATCCATCCTGAACTCAAAGAGGCAGTCCGTCATGGTGACGTATCGATACTATTGTTATGTTGTCACCTCTGGGTTTATATTTAATAAAGTGATATTTCTGCCCTGTTTAGAACAATTTGAGCATCACACCTGCTCCCTGCCTGAGAGAGCGAACACCTGAACTCATATCGCTATGACAACACATTTTAAATCCTGAGATGCCAATAACATCAGAGAGTGAGAGGGAGACGGGTGGATCATTAGATTCTCTGCTCGGACTCACTTACAGTTTTCATAATGTGAAGGTTCAGATGAATGAGATGTTATACGTCTCCCTCTGTCTGCGGTGATTGATGGAGCTCAGGTGAGACTGATGATGGTGTCTTCTACCTGACGACACTCCATTTCTCTCCATCAGGGACTACAACTCAGCATTTGGTCCTTTGGAGATGAATCTATCTGAGCAGTGAGAGGAGGAAGAGGCCGTTAGCTGAGCCTCATTAAACGTGAAACAATGGGACTTTAACTGATTTAACCCTCTCTCCAGTTTAGCTTACACAAAGGTTCAAATATCTTCTCTTCATGGAACAAGAAGATGAATAAAGGACTGAAGGATTGAAGAATAAAACAACGTTTTGCATTCAATGTCTACGTATTTTAAACTTTTGGCCGTTCTCATGTCTTTACTCAGATCACAGTACACAGTTTACTAAGAAATACATTATTTCAAGACACCAAGTGTCCATGTTGGAAATGAGAACGGGTTACTTTTTCAATAATTTATTACCTTTTACATACAATACAATCCACCTCAAAGGGCTGTTTCATCAAAAGTTGTAAATTAACCATCTAATGAATATATACAATGCATTTAAAATTTTAAATAAGATTAATTGACATCAAAATAAACCTGCAGTCTAAAAAAAACTGTTAATGTTGTGAATTAAAACAAAATGAGTTGTTTTTTTAGGCAACAAAACTACTTGTTTAGGTTTATAAATAAGTATTTATGTAACATAAATTAAATCATATGCGCAAGTCAACATAAATGAGTCAACGGTTGACTTTTGGTTTCACACAGCGGTCTCCTGGGTGAAAGTCCTGTGTTTGTTTGACTCAGGCATCCACCCAGACCTCCTCCCTACGAGGCAGAACAGCAAACATGTGTAGTGATGACTCAAAAGATGACTTAAGAAAATTGCCTGTTGTTTATACTGTGTTTGAAACCAGTCGGCCTCTGCAGCTTGTCACCTTCTGTCTTCATCATCACAGCAGTGTTCATTCACTATGTGTGTGTGTGTGTGTGTGTGTGTGTGTGTGTGTGTGTGTGTGTGTGTGTGTGTGTGTGTGTGTGTGTGTGTGTGTGTGTGTTCAGCCCTTTTACAACCTGACCTTCCTCCACTCACACTCCTCCACAGACTCGGCGTGAAGCCTCGCTGACGGCTGTGGAAACAGCGAGGAGGAAGGTTAGAACAAAAACAAAGAAACAATATGAGCGTTACGGGACGACGTCGCCACAGGAGGAGCAGATGTTTATGATTTTTAGAGGTCGGCTTCAGTGTGAGTGACGTAGGACAAATCTTTAGACCTTTAAAAATGTATATATATATATATATATATATATATATATATATATATATATATATATATATATATATATGTTTTGTTTGTTTGTTGTTAGTGGGCGACTCTTTTGGTTCTCGCAGTATAAATCCGTCTGCTGGACATGTTTGTTTGTTGTTAGTGATTTTGGTTCTCTAGTTTGAATTGGACAGCGCCATGGATTCATCAACACACGGCACAGTCAGGATTCTGATATTTCAGAGTCATGGTCGTAGATTCTAACCTGCAGAACCCTCAGTCAGATACTAGAGATGGAGATTATACCTCAAATCACCTGCTGGGAGATTGTATTATAAATAACATGAACATAAATAAAGGACAAACTCTGCGTAACAAAGGGTCCGGGGCAAGTGGATGGGTCAAACAAACACAGGACTTTGACCCAGGAGAGCTCCGTCGGTGTCCTGTCTGAAACCAAAAGTCAACGTTGACTTAATTACGTATATTTTAAACCTAAATCATGATCTTTTCCTGAACCTAACCAAGGAGTTTGGTTTGAATTCAACACGTTAAACACGTGCTTGAGTTAATTGGACCACCCTGCATGATAATACATTATTTCAAAGAGATACCCAGTGTGTTAAAAAGTGACACAAAGGGCTCTAGACCAAGTGTCCATGTTGGAAATGAGAACGTGTTGCTTTTTCATTATTATGGACCTCTTACATACAGTAGAATGCAGGTCAAAAGGCTTTTTCCTCAAATTGTGCGTATATAACATCTAATAAATACATAAGTATACATTTAAATTACAATAAAACGGGTTAGAATACGATTAAATAAAAATAAACCTGCAGCAAGGTAAACTTTAATATGGACTTCATAAAAGGGAGATTTAAAAAGTTGATTTCCACAATGCTTCTTAAAGAAATGTAAAGAAGTTGCATGCCAGATATTTGTGGTCAGACTGCCATAACTAGAACATTTCATACTGTTGTGTTCAATGACGGGAGATGCTGAAAATGTACACTGTGTTATGGTTTCCTGGCTTTGGAACTTTCTCCCCTCTCACTTCCTGTCACCTCTACACTGTCACTGCCAAATGGATACAAAAACGTGTTTTCTGCCGTTTCGTTCTCCCTTTCTCTCTGAACAAACAATACTCCCGGTTTTCTCACCCGCTCTGTAAAAGCATGGCGCTCTGCTGCTCCCATTAATCACATTATACTCACCTGGGTTAAATGTGAGCGGGGCGACACGGCCGATCATTAGGAGGATGTTTCTCAGGGTGAACTTTAAAGGGCAGCGTCCGGTTCTGACCTGCTGGATGGTTGTCGGGTCTCTGAAACATGAGGGGGGTCAACATGAGGAGCGTGGTGGCCTCAGAGTCCTCTGGTGGACGGTCAACGGACGGAGGGTTGATTGTTTAATTCATTCACGTTGTACTTCATTTAAACACCAACCAATGAGGCTTTTCATTCACTCACAGCTTCATTGCAGCGGTTGTTAATTAGATGTAATTTCCTTCCTTCATTTAATAATCCGCCTCCTCCTTTACAGCATCCCCAGAGTCCTTCTCTGTCCATTTTTTCCTTTACATTGAACGCATCGTTTGCGGTCGTTTCACTCAGAAACACAAGCTTTTCAGTCCAATCACTTCTCAAACATGTAGCCACGGAGACGAGTTATCCAATTAACATACATATCATTTGATCCTGGAACATATATCGGCTGAATATCACTTTCAATTTCTCTCTAATTACTCTGCAGCAATAAATAGAGTCATTTCACTTTCAAGATTTTAACATTTTTGCGGTGAAAGCATCATATTCATTAATGTGTGACTTCATTCATCAAACCAAACAATGTGACTTCCAATATGGCTGCTGGTCACCTGAGTGATCACAGTGAGGATGTTTAAATGTCACTCAGCTGCAGCGCTCAGCTCAGGAAAATGATTTCAGATACAATCCTAATATAGACGATGCAGATGTACGTTCATAATAAACATTATTATGAGGGGAAAAGACACACAGCACACAGTGATCACATGAGGGATTTCTATGAGCAAAGCTATTATCTGACGGCCCTCAACAGAGAGCTCATTAGCTGCAGAGATAAAGGAACAGCTGTCTCATTCCCCACACATTCCATTTCATAGGTTGGCTGTTTAACAGAAGTGGACATCCAGAGACAAGAAACATCAGCTGTTGGCTTAGATTGACATCTGGACATCATCTCTTCCTTCTCAAGGTATCAACTGTTCCTTTAATTAAACTAAACGAGCCATCCAGTCTGTACTAGCAGCATGGGACATTTAATGTGTCGTTTTGAATGGAGGGGAACCTCCACCCATCTGACAATGAAAACCCTCAGTTTCAGATGGATTTTTTATCTCCTTTATTATTCTGTTATTATCCTTATTTAAAAAGAGGGATGCACATGGTGTCAGTTTAAAGCATAACGACACTAACGCACAATGACAAGGGTCGGGTTAAACCAGGCGGCAACCTCTGGTTCTGCACAGTGAAGACAGTGCTTCCTGTGTTAAAGCTGCGTTCTCTCTCCTGTCCAGCAGGGGCGACTCCTCTGGTTGTATAGAAGTCTATGAGAAAATGACTCTACTTCTCTCTTGATTTATTCCCTCAGTAAACATTGTAAACATGAGTTTATGGTCTCAATCTCTAGTTTCAAGTCTTCTTCAATACAGCATGATGTTCATTTAGTAAATGATGCTCCATTTAGAGTCAAACAGACCATAAAGCAGGGGATGCTTTAGGGCGGGGCTACACACTGATTGACAGGTCCACACCAGAGACGTATACGGCGTCTCTACGTCACTCCTCCTCACTCCATATATGGTCACTTAGTTTGCAGAAAAAAACCCAAAATGGCAACGGTCAAACACTGAGCGGGTGATGGCGATGACTATATTTTATTCTTAAGAAGATTGATTCGGCCACATTTCTTTGGGTGAGGCTTTTTGTGGAGTAATGGCTGAAACGTCTCGGGGTTGTGTGAGGATGTGGATGGCTTCACTTCCCACCAGCGCAGAATTGGGTCCAGTTGCTCTTGAGCGACTTCAAAGCTGCAGGAATTCAAATATGACTGTTCAGAATGAGGTCGCATTGTAAAGGAAATCTGAACGAGGCCAACCAATGTGGCCCACTTTTTCCTGAAGTCTGAATGTATCCAGAGAGAACTCAAGAGGAAAGTTCAAACCCTGGTTCATTATCCACCTTCACTCTGCTGACCAGCAGCTGTACAGTGTGATTGTCAGATTATCTTCATCTATCGGGAATCAGTCACAATGCAATCAGTTTTCCTTTTGGTTGCAGATCTTTTAAAATGAAACACATTCTGTTGAAAAGCATATATCTTTTCTTTAAAGCAGGAACACTGGAAAAGTCCCAGAGGAAGAAAAACTGCATTGACCGGCCAAAGTTTGGGTTTAGGTTGAGCTTCTCAAAACACAAGCGATGCAGCGGGAAATGCCTTCATTGTTTTGGTGACATCATCATAAAGAAGATGAGTCTGAGGCTCGGTGAGATCTGAAGACTCTTTAGCATCAGCGAGCAGATGAGAAAACAAAAGTGTTCTGCTGCATGAAGAGTTCTCTGTCTAAGTTTAAAACTTAAACAGGAAGTTACTGTTTTATTGTTGAAAAGTACATAAAGAACATCTTTAAATGAAGAGTTGTATTCTACTGTAACGTAACATTTACATTTAAATAATGAAATGTTTGAGTTGGTAGTCACAAAGCTCAGACAGATCAGATCACAAATCCATCATGTGTTTGAATAGAGGTCATTCTATTCTAAGTGTGAATCAGTAAAGAAAACTTTTTACCCAATCTTTTGTTGGGATGTGATTCCATGTTTGGATCATTTGTTTTGTTCAGCTCCTTGTATTTCGATGTTCTGCTGTAGTTCCAGTTATTATATTTGAGTATTCCTCCCCCTGAAGCTCTCTGACTGAACGGAATAATAAGCCTGTGAGTTTGGACCGGCACCGTGCTGCTCGTCCTGTTCAGATGTAGTCTTGTGGAGTTGTGGAGCTTTGGCTTAGTTCCAGTATGTTGACTCCTCACAACGGCCACCGTGAGGCTCAGTGATGGAGCTGAACAATAGAGCTGCTGTTCAGACGGAGGACGGAGGGTTGATGGGAGGGAGGCTTTACTGGTCATGTTGTCCGGGCCGTGACGGGATAATAACAGACGCCACCTCAGTACGGTCTTTTGACTTTGACAAGAAAAATGAAAGGAAAGCCGACATGGTACGAGAAATAAAAATCAACATTTTTAATGGGAATAATAAGTGTGATTGATGTGGATGCAACTATTTTATCAGTTGAGGTCAACAGAAGAAAATCAGTGTTCATGTTACAAACTCTAGTGATGACCCTGAACCTCACATATAAAGCTGTGGAAACAGAAAACCTTTTCTTCCTGAAGCTGCTCGTTAATATTTGGGGGAAAAAACATGATGATTGTTTTGTTTGTGCATCAGTCATGTTTCTTCAAATCCATTCATATGGTTGTGGCCACAGAATAAAAATACTCTAATAATATTCTATTTGCAACAAAGGACTTTGATTTCATCGACTCGTCTTTTCATTTACGGCTCGTTATTGAAAAACCTCCAACCAGCATTCAGCTGCTGGATTTATTTCAAACACTGCAACAAAATAAGCTTAGAATCTGTAGCTTCTCGCTCCATGTGCTAATTATCCCATTAATAAATATATATACATAACGATTCGTTCAGCCAGGAGAACACTGTTTGTTTCTGGTGTGTTATTTATTTGTCACGTTACTTGTGTACTTCAGTAACGGCACTTCTGTAGTTATTTCATCCCAAACTTAGATATTTTCATTAACATAACTAAGTATTGTTTCCTCATACAACAGCTTGTCTATCTTAGAAAAACTAGCAAAAAATGTTTTGCTAGTTTTCCTACGAAAATCCTGCAACACGTCAGATTCATGTTACATGTCAACACAGAAAACAACTTAGTTAGTTTTAGTCAACAAAAATACTTCGTTATGTTTAGGAAAAGATAGTTTTTTGGGTTAGAATAACTACAGAATTGCTGGTAATGAAGTACGGAAGCTACATAATGATTAAATCAACATTGACTTCTCGTTTCACATGAGGAACAAACAACGGTCTGCTGGATCAAAAGTCTTTGTTTGTTGGACCCATCCACCCTATCTGGACATATCCATATGTGTTTGCGGTATTCATACTTCCTGGTTCATGATTTCATGGATAACATATCTATGAATTAGGGTGCATTTTTTGGAAGGTATAGCTACGAATGCTTGATGAGTCCAACCTAAGAAGTGATGTTTCCTAAACATAACTAAGTTGTTTCCTCTGAAGGAGGTTTCTTTAAAAATGACTGTATTCATTTAAATTTAGCTGAAATGAACACATGTTGCTGGAATTTAGTAGGAAAACAGTTAAAAGATTAGGAGTAACTTTCCATAAGATTTCATACCAAATGTTTGTTATGAGGATACGTTGGTCAGTGAAAGGTCCAATGACGTCATTCTTAATGAAGCTTGGAACTTGTAGTTTGTATCTGCACATTTAAGATGCTGAAGGTTTTACAAGTTTTATGGAAAATGTTGTTTCTGGTTGTTCAACGCTCTCCAGTTAAAGGACAGTTCATAAGACTTTATCTGCCAGCATTGAATGCATTTGATGCTTTGAACAGTTTGTCAATGAATAAAATAAACTGTCAAATTTGTCAGATTTAACATAACTTCCAGCATAAACGACTGTCTTGTTGGTAGAGCAGCTGCAGATGATGACGTCTGTGTTCTCCTCTAACATGAACTCTTGTGTCTGATCCGTCTGCTCTGTTTGTTCTGCAGCTGCAGGTTGAGCTTTGGGAGTAAAGGTTGTTCAGATCTCTGCACTTCTTCCTCACTAATCCTCTCTCTGTCTTCACTTCCCCAGCTTTGCACACCTGAATGCTAAATACTGGTGGTGTCTCTTCTCCATCACTACCTCCCTCCTGTTTTAGAAGTGTTGTTTGGATCCATGTAGGTTTATTGTGTTGATACAACCCCCTTTATAAGCCTGGTGCACAGCCGACAGTACAACCATCACAAGGAGACAATTCCTCTCTTTCTTTCAGGTTTTCTATTAGTGTCAAACACAGTCTTTTGCATATTTTCAATCATCAAACTTGACAGAGGCAGAAAGCAACAAAGACGAGAATAAAAGGGAGGGAAGAGACAGCAGGGGCGGAGGTGGAGTTTGAGGAGCGATGAAAAGAGAAGAAATAAATGGGATCATAAAGAAAATGTAAAGACATCAGAAGGAAGAAAGGATCTGCTGTCAGTGGAGAGAAGGAGAGGAAACTCATTACTGAAGGAAAGATGAGCTACATGCCTCCACACACACTGAGGACCACTCATCCATCCTGTGACGGACACCGACTCTGGAGGAAAACCACATGAGAGGACTCAATCAGGAAAAAGGTCCTGTGCTTTTAAATTTAATGTTCGTATTCTAAGAGGGTAAAACTGCCTGTCAAATTCACTCCATCAACCTTCAGTGGAGCTCTCAGTATGCAAATATGGCAGAATCATAAAAATGCAGGCAGCATGGCAGCAAAACACTAATTGGTTGAGAGAAAAAAAAGAAAAAAAAAACCCAAAGGCTTTTATCTATAAAGTAACATAAAGTAATGTTACAGCAATTTATACATCTAACTTTTATGATAGTTTTTCATAAACTTGGACATTTGTAGGTTTGAATAATTCATTTCTGTAAAGCAGGTTGTTGTTCAACTTTAACGTTGGAAATCAAAAAAACACCTGTTCAGTAAACTGAGATAAACAGAGAGAAACACTATAAAACATGTCCATATGAGGGTTGTGAAAATAATAACAACTATAAAACAACATTTAAAGGCTTTATGAATGATATCTCCATAATAGAGCCTCATTAAAACAACCAGTGAGCCTCATTGCTGCTCTGGTTTCATGTTCCTTCATCACCATGAACACTCTGTCGTTTATATTCCCAATCTGACGCTTAGAAACAGTTCTATTTCTATATGAACTAACGGTCAAAAGTCAAAATGGATGAATTTTTTTTCGTGTACATCTTTCCCTAGTTATATTGTTATAATTTCCCAGATTCTTGGGGGCTAAAAACTACAGAAACCAGAAGTTTTAGTAAATTACTGATAAAACTATTATATTTGTGTCTCCAGTAAGAGACTGAATTGTAAGTGTTTAAAACATTGAAGTCTTTGCATGTGATTTGTTACCGATAATAAACGGATTGATTCCAGTCCTCACTCATCATAAAAGCATTTTCAAGTAAATTCACCAGAATGCATCTTCACAATGTTGTTTTTATCTCTTGAAAGTAGTAAGAACTGTTTTTGGAAACACAACTAAATATTTAGTTGAGCTACATATTACACAGGAAACAAACACATATTCAAAGACAATAAGGTTGCAACTAAAAGCAAACTCAAAAACTCAATAAAATAAAAATGATTCAGCCCCAAAAAGGTGTGTCGGGTTCACATCCCACGACCAGGTTCATGTGTAAATGTGAAAATGCTCCATGAACAGTGCTGCATCTGAAAGAAGAGCTCTGCTCATGTTTTATTCAGAGAGTGGATGAAGGGCTGTTTGCTGTTAGCAGACCTGATGACGGGGGTGTACGTGACGTGGGACTCATATAATATATAATATATAATATATAATATATAATATATAATATATAATATACTCAGAGCTCTGTATTGATTAGCTTTTTTCTGGGTGGCTGGTTTATCAGACAGCTTCTAAGACGAGCTGTTTTTGCCTTCAAATAAAAAAAGACACTTTATTTTTAGCTCAGAAAACAGTGAGCTGGAACCTTGTTGATCCTCTTGTTGAGTCTCTGCAGGAACACAAATAAGAAAAGTGAGAAGGAAAACACAAGATGAAGCTTCTGGGGAAAGTCCAGTAAAGACCTTTTCTTGTCATATTTTGTTTTATTGTTCTACCTGTGACATTTCACTCCTGCAGTTCCATTCTTAATGAAACTTCAGGCTGACAGAACTGTTTCTCTCCAGGTCGCCATCAGCTTCCATTTAGTTTGGATGTGAAACACGTTCAACACTAATACATGAGAGGCACAGGGATGAAAAATATCGTTCAGGTGATCATTTTTCCGGGTTTTTGGATTTATGGGTGGATGGATGGATGGATGCTGATCTCATCGTCTGGTTGGATCCAGATTTGTCATATTTAAGTTCCCGAAATGTCAAAGCTAAAATTCCTAAAATCTGTCAATAACTGATATCGTCAGAGCAGCTTTGCAAGGATCATAAAGGAAAACTATGTTTCATTACAACTTCGTAATGACGCTCAGGACAAACGCTCTAGAAGTCATGTGACAAAGTATAAAGAGCAGATGGAGGAGGACGAGTAGATGGACGGGTCAACTCATGACTTTCACCCAGCAGGCCACTGTTCATGTAAACCGCTGACGACTTAACTTGGAAAGCAACTTAATTCATGTAACAAACATATTTATCTCAACCTGAACCACAATCTTTTCTTAAATCTGATTCAGTCGTTTTGTTTGAATTCGCACCGTTAACCACGTGTTTTAAACTATGACGTGTCTCCGTATGATAACGGCCCATAAAACAGTTACTGTATTTAAACGCCTTCCGCTGGGAGCACGTTGGACGATAACAATATTATTATGACTGACAGGAATGATGGACACAATTCTTAAAGTCACACCAAAGTTATCCAAAACATGAAGTTTGTTTTATTTATTAAAGTTTATATAAAGTTTATTTCAGCCTTTGATTGGATTCCTCTGAATCATTTTTGGAAAGTATCTATTTTTATATCAAATGTTCCTTTGAAGCTTGACAGAATCTCATTTCCTTTGGTACACTGATCTTCCTGCAGTAATATTTGTTTTACTGGTCTTCAGATAATCAATCTCCCCGTGTTTGTACGAAGCGACTCATGTAACACACTGTTGGTTCCAGATTGACCTCCAGCTGAACACCGGATGACGTCTCCTCCGTAATCCTTTAGGACATTGATTTCACTTTACATGACTCTGAATACCTTCAGTCGCTGTCACAAAGTGCATTTCATCACCACATGTCGCAGCTTATCTGCTGTCAGGAAAGAGGAATGTAACCGTTTGTGTGTAATCTGGTGTTTGGATGCTCTGACTGTCTTCTGCTAGATGATCACAGCTCTTCTGTTTGTTCTGTGGTGTTCTGCTCCGCTGGTTCCAGGATCTGCTTACAGATAAAGGAATTCATGTCGCAGTTGTGGCTGTAACTGACCTGTGAGCAGGACGCTCAGTCTGATTTCCTCTCATCGTTCTGTGTCAGTATTCAGAGCGTAGTTTGGGTTGTCTGTCAAATAAAAATGGTTTTCTCCATTGGTGGTTTATTCTCAAATATGTTGATGAGCCTGGTGATTGGACAGCAACAAAAGGCTCAGTACATCAAGATTCTGATTCTCATCAAACGTCATTTAACAATGTCTTTGTTAAAACCCAGTTCAGGTCCTATTTTTTCTACAAACTGTGACGGTCGTCTTGGAGAAACAAACACTGAGTCACATTTTAATTCTGTGCATGCATTTCATGTTCAGGACCCATTTTCAGCATATTGGCAAAATGGTAAATGGGGTTCATTTGTAAAGCTGCTTTCAGTCTTCTGACCTCAAACCTCTTTACATGTCATTCATCCATTTATACTCATTCATACACAGAGTGCAATTGAACCGCTGATCTTCCAATTGTAAGACGACACGCTCTACCTCTGAGCCACCACATTATAATATAATTAGACAAATGAAGCCTCTCTGCTGACGTCTCCACTCCCTCTCTCTCTCTCTCTCTCTCTCTCTCTCTTTTTCCTTTCATCACTCGTCCTCTCGACACACTTTTGATTTGTGGTCACACTTAGAACAAAAGATGCTCCAATGATTGGATCGGTAACAGCTGAGGAGGTGCAGACCTTTTTTCTGCTCTTTTATTCTCATGATTTCAGGTTTATTCTGGGATTGCTCTGCATCTTTGTCAATGTGTCCTTTCTGTCTTTTCTTTTCTCTCATCATTTTGGCAATCATTCCAAAATTGTTCTGACTCAACCGTCATCAGGAAAGGTCTGAATGAACACAGAAGAATAAAGGTCAGAGATTTGTGTCTGCAGCTTCTGAGTAAATCAGTATCTCAGAGTTCTGTATAATTCAGTTTTTCTTGATGAAAGATTAATGTCAAGATAATGTTTGTGCATTAACTTAACCTAGCTTAGCATAAAGACAGGAAGCAGTGGAAGACATTGCTCAGTTCAAAGTTCAAAGATACACCTTCCAACACTTCTAATTTATCCAATGAATATTCTGCACGTTATTTTGGTTGTTTTAAAAAAAACAACTATATTTACCTTACCGTTATTGCTATTTTATTTTGATTTGGTGTCATTATTACCTATTTTTCACTTGAAAATTATAACTCTATATGTCATATTTTTATTCTGTTGTTTTTTGGATGTTCTATCCTGTCTTAACTTCCCAACACTGTTTGCCTGCAGGCGCCACAATGTGCTACCTGTGAAAATCCATGATTGGCACTGACATCCAATAACACTGCCAATCTCTGTTATTACTCATGAGAGTTAAATGTCACCTGGCAGAACTACTTTCAGGACCCGGCCCAAAGGCTCCAAGAGGACCGAATACTCTGACTGTTCAGGCATCAGTCTTTGAGACTCAAGATTGGGTTTTGATGAGTTTGTTTACCGTTTTATTTTGAAGTTTCCCTCAGGTGTCTTGTCCACAGACTTATAAGAACTGGACGTAGTCATCATGACGTCAACCATTTGTTTGTGGACTGATGTTTTGAAGCCTTCAGTTTGGCGTTTTCACCATCGCCATCTTGGATTATGGACGTTGTTTTTTTCGTAACCAATGAACAGAAGTTGGAACCATATATGGACTGAGGAGGAGTGACGTAGAGACCTGTCAATCAGTGTGTAGCCCCGCCCTAAAGCATCCCCTGCTTTATGGTCTGTTTGACTCTAAATGGAGCATCATTTACTAAATGAACATCATGCTGTATTGAAGAAGACTTGAAACTAGAGATTGAGACCATAAACTCATGTTTACAATGTTTACTGAGGGAATAAATCAAGAGAGAAGTAGAGTCATTTTCTCATAGACTTCTATACAACCAGAGGAGTCGCCCCCTGGTGGACAGGAGAGAGAATGCAGCTTTTAGACCCTTCCGCTTTGCCTTCTCTCTGCAGAACCAGAGGTTTCTGACTGGTTTAACCCCTTCATCTGTTTACACAGTCACATTGTGGGGACTCGCCTTCCTTCTGGCAACAAAATGTTCGTCACCCTAATGCAAGGCAAGGAACATTTATCTGTGTTGCACATTTCAGCAACAAGGCAATTGGAAGCTCTTTACATAAAACATGATAAGACAAAAGACATATTAGAAAAGTAACACAAAAAAAACATTTAAGAGCCAAGAGAATAGAAATAAAAAACAAGCTAAAAAAGTATGAAATATAATAAATCATAAATTGTAGTGGTTATGGTTTTGGTTAGTGGAAGTGTCCAGGGAATGAATGCAAGTCAATGAAATGTTCCACAAAAACATGACTTTGTGTGTGTGTCTAGGTGTGTTTTTCTGTGTTTCCTCCCGCTCTGTAGCTGATATCCGAGCTGGCCAATGAGCTCTGACAGCCTCCAAACACGGCTTTCCTTGAAGGGGTTTTAACGTCTCTCTGCCTCATTGAACGACTCACTAAACCTTCAGGACAGATGGAGGAGGAGAGAGGATCGTCTCTGAGACTAACACTAATCCTACAGCTGCAGGATGTATATGGAAAAAAAGGCTCAAATATTCTGAAGAAAAGCTGCAGCAGAAATCTGTGCTTACTCTGAGAGATGATAATGACTTCTGAAGCCTTCATGAGTGGAGGTCAAGGTGGGTTTTGACGGATCCGTTGAGGGTCAGGAAGATCTCACCTGAAAGTATCAGTTTATCAAAAGTGAACAACGTGTGCAGGTTTGGCTGTTCAGGGTCAAAGGTCATGAGGAGGTGCAACATGTGGGGGAGAATTATGTAGATTGGTTTCAGCTGTTTACCAGAGCTGAAGGATTTTTGAAGCTCTGCATTTAAATTTATGGAACTTCTCTCAGTTTATCCACAAATAAACCCTGTTAGTGAAAAGTTATGGTTGCATTTATGATTAAAGCTAGGGTGGGCGAAAACAGCCGTTGAGATTCCGTCGCGTGCTCTCTGGCCTCTCCCTGCCACGCTACCTGCTGTAGCTCCTCCCACCGAACGTCAGTTATGCGCGTTCATGTGAATTCAGTTACATTGATAGGAAGACGAAACACCATGTCCGATTCCGCAGCCAATAAGAACGGAGAATCGGAGCCTCGCTCTGATTGGTCAAAGTGTACATGAGCGGTGGCAATTTTTGGGTGCGGCCCACAGAGGCAGGGGAGAGCAAAGTTATGAGCAGATATTCTCAGAGCACTTCACCTACATATAGCTGACTGGCTATTAGGACAGTTTTGCCAAATATTACAGTAAAGAAATTAATTAATTAATACCCACCCTAGCTTTAATGTGGTAATGTACGGCTTTAAGCTACTTGTTCTTTTAGTATTTCCTTTTCTTGCTACTTTTTACTTCATATCACCACATTTATTTGACATTAGATATAAATGCTGCAGATTTAATTTAAAAGTTTATAATGTAAACTATCCAACAGTAGTTACAGATTTAAAGATGTTTTAATTAATAAAAATATTCTGCGTTGAATAATATTTAAAGTCTGATGTTTTCTCAACC
The DNA here is from genome assembly GCF_027596085.1 of Anoplopoma fimbria. Taxonomy (NCBI): domain Eukaryota; kingdom Metazoa; phylum Chordata; class Actinopteri; order Perciformes; family Anoplopomatidae; genus Anoplopoma; species Anoplopoma fimbria. The sequence continues at coordinate 1,068,822 of NC_072466.1, read as the reverse complement.
AAAAAACTTTTGATTACATTGCTTAATATTCTAAAAAAATACCTCTCTGCTTCTCCCTCATTGAAAAATCCAGAATATAAACATTGTTCAGGAACAAAATACATCATTTACGCTGACAGTCTCAGCATTCAAGTTTTGGTATGTGAACATGAATGTGTTGACTTTGACATGTGAGGTGTCGTACTGAAAGCAGGAGTCTTTCATCAACTTTACTTTTTTGTAAAAATGTGCCACGCTTACTGTTATTTCACATTGTCTTTAAAGAGAATACATGAAAGATTACTTCCCTTTAAAGGTGTCTTCATTCACACGGAGAACATTTGGATGTAACTAGGTACATATGTAATATATCTATATCTATATCTATATCTATATCTATATCTATATCTATAGATATAGATAAAGATTCTAGCATTAAATACCTGGTGCCAAACAGCTACAACGTCATATAAAAACAGTTCATATCTTTAAAATCTTTGTATTCTTTTAAAAAGAAGAAGAAAATTGCAGCTGATGTTTCTGAGTTTTATTCTGTGAAGATGAAAGAAATTAATATTTACAAACAAAGATGGATTTTGGGGATTTTAATATCGAAAAGCAACATTTAAATTTGTAATTATATTTTTTTACACCAAATAAGTTAGTGCTAAATTTAAACGTGGTAAATATTTATTATAATAATTATATATTAAAACTATTACATCATCATTTACATTACATTACATTACATTACATTACATTACAGTCATGTAGCAGACGCTTTTATCCAAAGCGACTTACAGGAAGTGTATTCAACATAGGTATTCAAGAGAACTACTAGTCACCAGAAGTCATCAGTGCATCTCCTTTCTTAAACAAGCATCTTAAAGCATAAACCAGAGCAAAAGTATAGTGCAGAGGCAAATTACTACGAAAACAATAATTGCAACAAACTAATATGAATATAATAAGTGCTACAAACTACTACGAATAGGATAAGTGCAGTAAACAAATACAAATTCAATAAGTGCAGCGAACTGATACAAATACAGTAAGTGCTTTACGAGGAAGGCTTCTTTATCAGGGTAGTCCTTCTTTATCAGGTAGTACTTCTTTATCAGGTAGTACTTCTTTATCAGGTAGTACTTCTTTATCAGGTAGTACTTCTTTATCAGGTAGTACTTCTTTATCAGTAGTACTTCTTTATCAGGTAGTATCTTCTTTATCAGGTAGGTAGTACTTCTTTATCAGGTAGTACTTCTTTATCAGGTAGTCTTCTTTATCAGTAGTACTTCTTTATCAGGTAGTACTTCTTTATCAGTAGAGTTCTTTATCAGGTAGTACTTCTTTATCAGGTAGTACTTCTTTATTCAGGTAGTACTTCTTTATCAGGTAGTACTTCTTGAAGAGGTGAGGTTAAAGATGGGCAGTGACTCTGCTGTCCTGAGGTCAGTGGGGAGTTCATTCCTCCACTGAGGGGTCAGGACAGGAAGAAGCTGTGACCGGGTGGATCGGCTGCAGGGACCTCTGAGCGACGGGGCAACCAGTCACCCCGAGGCAGCAGAGAGGAGTGGTGGGGGGGGGGGTGTAGGGCTTCATGGCCTGGAGATAGGCCTTGGTCATCCATCCAGTCTGTGTGGACTTCTTGAATCTGCCTCATGTTCAGACCCCAAGCTTGAAAATCACCAGTGTCTGACACACACACACACACACACACACACACACACACACACACACACACACACACACACACACACACACACACACACACACACACACACACACACACACAGAGTTATGACCCAGAGGCGAGAAGAGAGCTGTGAAGAAAGAACTGGTGCTGGTGTTACATTAACTTGTAACGCCTTGTCAAAGCAGGCCGGTCAGACACACACACACACACACACACACACACACACACACACACACACACACACACACACACACACACACACACACAGAGTGGTGTGTCAGTGTGATTAAGACCCCTTGACTTTTAATCAGTTTAATGAGGCGGCTGTAAAGGCCAGTGTGTGTGGTTCTCTGTTGGCTCAATAAAACCAACATGCAGAACGAAGTCTCTGAATAACACAACGAGCAGATAGTTATTAAAGGAACCTGGGTTCTCCTCTGTGCATGAAGTATCATTTATCTGCAGTGTTCACGTTGTATAAGGAACAATGTAAGTTTAGTGTTTCCTCATCTCATTGGTCGACTTGTTTTCATGCAAATGTCTTCTGATCAGTGTGAGGTCATTGATCGATAGCCGACGCTGCTTAAACGTGGTTCATGCTCTGCCTGTATTAATGTTGCATTGAATTATTTGTTACATTATCCAACATTGATAATGCAAATTGAGTAAAGGAAGTCGAGAGCCAGAAGCAGAGAGAGTTCGCCTTCAAAATAAAAGCTGTGCATTTTGTCAAACGTGTTTGCTCCAACAATTAAGGAGCGCTAAATTAAATAAATACACAATTAGCCGAGATTAACCTAATATAAACGTGCAACTTTTACTTTGAAGGCGTTACCTTGAGCGTTGATGCTGCAGCTACGATGTTAGCATAGCTTTGATCCAGGCTTCATTGAGAAAACAAGAATTTTAAAAAAGTTGTTTGCATGCATTCTTGCAGAAAGAACTAACAAAAGATGAATTCAGACCTTTTACACATCTGCATCATGTTGTTATTATTTCAGCATCCTTTTAATCTGTTTATTGCAATTTAATCACAGCTAAATTGTTTATTTTGGGTTCATATACCTAGTCAACCAGTCGACGTGTGCCTTCCGATATACAGTGAATACTCCTCCAGATGATGGAATGAACTCAGACAAGACAGCGTTTAGTTTCCTGGGTTATGTGGTAACATCCACAATAAGTACAAAGGAGAAATAATGGTTATTTCTTCCATGGTTGGTGGCGGTTATAAATGGCTTAATTGATAGCCACTCTCAAAGAAAGAAAAAATAAAAAAGCTTCACCTCTCCTGTGAACGCAACATCAGTGCTCTGGTGTGCCCTCTAGTGGAGTACTTGGAATAGCAGGTTTAGTAGTAATATACGTGTATTAATATAGTAAAGTTGAAGTGTTGTGTAGTGGAGTTAAAAAGCAGGTGTTGTCTCTGAACATGGAGCCAAACATTTCCTCTGTTCAGCACAGACAGAAGAACAACGTTACAAACATCTCTGGACATCATTATTATTATTTTCTTTTTCATCGAGCCAAAGAGATTCCTAAAATAGAAGAGAGGGATGGTCAGCTAGTCACACACACACACACACACACACACACACACACACACACACACACACACACACACACACACACACACACAGTGATTTTTTTTCACCAATGATATGCTAATTTATTCATAACTGTCTCATTACAGTTGGAGCCCTCTAATGGGAGCGCTGTGAAATAGGAGTGGATGATGGAAGTGTAACTCTGTGTCTGTGTGTGTGTCTGTGTGTGTGTGTGTGTGTGTGTGTGTGTGTGTGTGTGTGTGTGTGTGTGTGTGTGTGTATCTAACTGCATCTTGAAAATAAAGAAAAATAAAAACAGCAACATCATCAAACGTCAACAATTAAGAGGCCGCCATGAGAATGAAGAGGAGGAAGGCTGCAGGGTTGAAGTGTGAGAGATTCATCTAAGGACTCCTGTGGAGGTTGAACTGGAAAACAATAACGAATGAACTGGTTTAACACTGGTTTGTTAGCTCAGTGTTGGTCTTTGGGGAAAATGCATTTTGGGTATTTCACTTGCAGTTCTGTGGTTGGCCACAAGGGTGAATTAGCAGCAAGTCAACACTGACTTGCTGCCAAAATGTTCCGCTCTGATTTCTGCATCACTCCTCCTTCTTAAGTCTGTTCTTTGGTGGTTTATACTCAAACCTCTCCTTTACACAGTCGGCATGCCTTTTGCTGTTGAGATGAGATTTTTGTTTCAAAAACATAGTTCTTTGGAGTGTATTAAAATTAAACCTTAAGCCAATTAGAGTTATCACTACGCCAGATACTGAAGGTATCCTGAATGTGTTTTAATGATTGTAACTGTGTTATTGCTTCAATTATTGTTGTTGGTCTGGATCTCCAGGTGATGTGGCGGTTAACGTTATAATAATAATTATGCTCTGACAGCAGTCCGCTGGAGGAGGAAGAAGATTAAACACAGAGCAACCTCATTTATAAAAACATAATGTGTCACAAAGCATTGTTTAATCTGCAGACTTTATTATAAGATGTTTATTGGTAATGCTAATTTTATATTCCCCACAGTCCAAATACAAATATAAAAGAAAACCAGCAAAACATTCACATTTGAGAATCTAAAATTAGGGATTATTTGGCATCTTTATTAAAAATAATGACTGAAACAAATAATCTATTATTCTAAATTTGGTGTTTATTTTCTGTCGATCGTATTTATCGACTTATCGATTCCTCTCTACAAATCATATCATACATTCTCATGTTGTATGATGATGTTCTCCTCTTAAATAAAGACATAAATGTCCTCCATGTGTCTGTGCTTTTACCTCATGGCTCACTTCCTGCTGACGTCCACTCTGGTTATGGATATTACAGTTTGCAAAACACAAATACTAAATCATTTCAAATTATCCAGGAAGCATGTGAATTCCCTTTCAGCCCAGTGTTCCCCTCATTCAGACCTCCTCGGGTGTGGAGTGAAGATAAGTGTCCTGGTTCCAACGCACTGCTGAAGCTTTGTGAGAGGCTGATGGAGCGTGACGATGTCGTTAAGTGAATCCGAACCACGTCTCGTCTGTTCTCACTCTGCAGACGGAGAATCTCAACATGCTGTCTCAGATTATTTCTAACGGTTCTATTTAAATAAATTCAAACAATAAATGATGTGATATAGAGATATCCCTCCCCACCCCCAAAAATTACTAATAATATAGGCCGACTATATTATATTTAATATTATAGCTAAATATATTAATAGTACATAGGCCTGTTCATGAGTCTACACAGCGTATCAGTTTGTAGGGTATCCTTTCAAAACGGTACGCCTCATTTTTCGTGCATTTTCCTACAAAAGTCCAGCAACCTGGTCAATTTTTGCTCGTACACTTTATTTCAAAATAAACTTCCGTCTTCATCAGAGGTATTTGGTTAGGTTAAGTAAAAGATTTTCATTTGGGTTAAAGTACTTACATAACTGCCGTAAATAAAGGAAGCAAGTTATGTGACAAATAAATCAACGTTTACCAGAGATCTGTGTTTTTTTGGAGTTTCAGTAATCATTGTAAACATGAGTTTATGGTCAAAATCTCTAGTTTCAAGTCTTCTTCAATACAGCATGATGTTCATTTAGTAAATGATGCTCCATTTAGAGTCAAACAGACCATAAAGCAGGGGATGCTTTAGGGCGGGGCTACACACTGATTGACAGGTCGACACCAGAGACGTATACGCCGTCTCTACGTCACTCCTCAGTCCATATATGGTCACTTCCTGTTCACTGGTTGCAATAAAACACAATGGCGATGGCCGTAAACCAAGATGGCTACGGTCAGAATGCAGAACGAAAGGCTTAAAAACATCAGTCCACAAACCAATGGGTGACGTCCACTTCTTATGAACAGTCTATGGTTAGTCTATGAGACTAACCTGGTCTATAAGACTCACAAAGACCTCTTGCTCCAGTGTCTCTGTAACTTGGTATTGATTGGGGTTGGGAAATGTTTAAAGAATAACAATTCATAGGCATACTAATACCCAGCCATAGTCTCCATACTGTGTAGCGAGAGGAAACTGCTGAATTTCCACCAATTATGTGAAAACTTTCAGTAAAAATTGCCAAAGAAGCCTCCATAATTTTCCATATTTTTCAGGTAAACCTTTGTGGTAGTTGCCTTGTAACATGTATTATACATTTCTGTGAATCGTATTCTGAAGGTATAGTAATATATGACATAGAGAGCTAAGACATACAAAAGAAACAAAGAGACAGAAAACCACAGAGAAGCAGCTGAAACAGGTAAACAGCACGACTTTCATCTTCATCATTTTGTCTTGGTGCTGCTTTAAGAATGTTTGGGAAACAACGCCAATAATCTATTTGAATTAAACCAATAGATTGAGAAACTTAACATATCCGAGACACAACAGTTAAACAAAGAGAGACACAGAGAATGAAATGTTAGCTCTAAGATGTGAGATGTAGAAAAACAGAAGAAGAAACAGAGAAAGACGGACTGAATCCTGGGCTCAGTGCAGAGCATCTGAACAGGTGATTAAAGTCTCATTCTGCTTCCTGAAGGCTGTGGATGGTGTGTAATAAACATAATCTTCGACCCACTGCTTCTAAAATCATCATCCAAGTAATTCTATAGCACCGCCGACTCACAGCCGAGCTTATCTCTGAATCTAAAGCCGGAGGTGGTCCGCCGCCCGCAGACATCACTTTGGCTCAATAGATGAAAACCAGAGTTGGCGGATTCCAGATTGCTTCACACGTCTGGCCATTTTTCTGCACATTTTTTTTTCCATTAATGTATTTCACTTATGACTTTGTCTGCCTCCATACCTCGAGCCATTGTGAAACAGCTGCACACCGGATCAATCAATGGAAACAGCCGGTGAACAGCTCGAGTTTAATGGAAATCTTACCCATGATTCTCACATGGCTGCAGGACGGACCTGAAGGGAAAAGAAGACAAGATGTTCTCCACCACTGGAATGAAACATCTTTGTTTTTAACTTTTTATGGTGTTACGGTTAACGTGGAAAATTGATTATTAGGACACGTGGAGAAACTCTGATTTGAGCCACAGAGAGAGACGACCCTGAGTTGTTATCTTGGATGCAATAACGGTCCTCTGGACTGACTGATTGAGCCTCGTTAGCTCGTCTCCTGCAGCAGGTTCATGTAATTAATAGGTGGAGCCGTCCACTTAGAGCTGACTGGGAGCAGCTGGGCCCAGTGCTACCAGTCTCTATATAAGCTCTTAGCTTTGCTTTGTTTGAACACACCATGAATGAGTTCTTTTAACTACTTTTAGGTGTCTCTACCCTCATTTTTTGTCCCAATGCTCTCTGAGAGACTTTTTGATCAACCCTTTTTTTCATAAATTGAGATTTGCACTAACACATTAGGAACTTTGTGGGGATTTTAACTTGGGGTTGCAAAATGGCTTCTTGCTAGAGTTCAGCAGCCTGACACCAAACCGGACACAACAAATCACACGTTGTAAGAGTCTGTTGTGTTCAGGACGATTGGTTGCGTAAAGCTTTGTTCTGGGTGGAGCTCAGGTTTGGGTTGAAATCATAATATTCAGGGTGAAGGAGGTCTAGGTGAAGGAGGGGTTGGGAAAAGCCATTATTGATTGTTTCCTTTGCTTCTGTACTTGGGTTTTCCATATCTGTTAGATAGGTCATTTTCTTTTTGTGAGGAATCCTTTCCAAAGCAGACGTACAAGTTGAAGAAATAACAGATCGGTCTTGGTTGGGTTTGGGTCTCACATTTTGGGTCTCCAGGCTGGTTCAGTTATGTTGAGTCTGAAATGTTTGGGTCTCTAACTCTACCTTATTCTGTTGAGAAGCTGGTGTGAATGAGAGTAAAAAGATCCAACCATGCATAGAGGTGGACGTGAGTCGGGCCTCGCTGAATGCTAATCTGCCAAATCAGGTTTATGTGATGAGCATCGTCATCTAGACCTGAACACTGACAGCGATACGCTTTTTCGTTCTGGAGAATTACAACTGCAACTTCTACCTATTGTCTTTCTATGGTCGCGATAAAGATAAAGTTAAGATGTAGTTCATTACTTATCAACCTTTGCCACATAATACACTTTGGTTTTAGTACACATTAAACGATGAGATATGAGGCATTAATCAGCGAGCTTTAGATGACGGAGCCACGCTCTGTTTCCAGTCTTCATGCTAAGCTAAGGCTAACCAAACTACTGGCTGTAGCTTCATATTCTCCCAACAGAAATTAAAGTGCTAACTAAATGAATCACTGAGGTAAATGGACTTTATTCCAGTAAGTCTGTGTGTTCTAAATAATGAAACGGGATTTGTTGCCTTTGCTGATCGCTAACTTTGGCTCGTCTCCATTTGAACACAAATCACAAACTCTCACCGCTGCAAACACTTAAACGTGATGTATCTGCATACAAATAAACCATCTGTCTCCGTGTCTCGGCTCTTTAAGAAGTGCTGATCATGAGGAGTTTAGTATAAAGTAGCTTTGTTTGACCTCAATGATAAATACGACGGAGACAGTTTAAATAGCCGTATTGATCAGGAAACAACCTCGGAGGGTTTGAAACTGAAATCCATTTTTAAAGTGAGCTCTCCACTCACGCTCTGCACAGCGCCTCCTGTTTCTCAGCCGGTCAATAATGTTGATTAGAGCCATTAAGTCTTTATGCTGCAACATGTTTTTTGAAGTAGGCGATTAGTGAAGGTTATTTATGAGCATGTTTCATCTCGTATGTTTGCACCACTAGAGGGATTTAATGATGTTTTTTTTATTGCATTGATGACTGAAGTATTTAGAATTTCAATGATTTATAATCCACAAGATTACTTTTGTTTCTGTCTCCTGTCTCTGTTGCCTGCTAACAGCTTTACTGTCACATGTAGAATTAGGGTTCAATAGCACTGAATCGTCGTATTGCATCTGAATCCTCCTGGTAACGGACAGATTACCGCTCCGACTTCACCGGTCAAAGTTCACTCAAGGTTTAGCTTTTTTGCTTGGCTTATCCGTGGATTGATAATTCTTTGCTCAAAGCCCTTTACACATGGGAAGTGTTTGTTTGTTCGATTAATTTGCGCATATAAATATTATTCAATCGGTTGTTTTTGTCATAAGTAAAGGCAGCCATCTACCCATCATGTCGTGCATAACGGACATATTCAATACCTCCACTTCTATTGTAGGGGGTTTGAACCATAGACTGTATAGAAGACGTGAACGTAGTCGTTGGTTTGTGGACTGTTGCTTTGAAGCCTCGATTTCAGCATTTTGCTCACAACAAAGACCAAAATGTTACAATTAATTTTCATGGACTGGAAACACAATAAGTCATGTGATTTATATAAAATGATCGATTTAAAGTCGATTTTTATCCCAAACACATTACAAAGCCTGAAACTTGTGATTGTACTTTAATAAGGGCACATTACAATATGTTTCAATGTGGTGACAACATTCAGAAAAATAACACTTTTGTTTGCATGTCAAAGCATCAAAAATGCACAAATAATACAGTGAAGCAAAGCAGAACTTCATCCAGACATTACCAAACCCACTTATTATAACAGCTTTACACGCAAGATATGAGCCAACACAGTGCAGTTTCAGTCTTTTCATCATGACAAGTGATGTAACATTTACTGTATTCATTCATTATTTTAATTTTTTTTTATTTGTCTTTTGTGCAAATATAATACACTATCAAGCAGCATCAGTTTTGTCAGCGACGTTTCCTCAGAAAATCTCTCCTGGAGTAAAAGATAAATCCACATGTTCACCTTCTCCTCTTTGAAGTTTGTTTTTTTAGATTCTCTTTTTCCCTGGAGGGGAGCAGAACTTCTAATCCTTTGATCCCTGATGATAAATTCTCTAATGTGTTGATTGCATGTTGGACCTCATGTGTCTCGAACCCAGAACCGTGTCTGCGCCCGTCTAAACTAACAGACCTGGAATAGTGGCGTAGAGTTTACCTCCATCCACTGATAACTCATACATCTCTGTGTTCCACGTCTGGCTGTGATTGGACGAGTAGTTAACAGGGCCGACGGTCATTTTCCTAATCTTATTTGTTCAGGGAAGATTGGCTCCCATTTCACTCCACAGAGCGTCTCGTTTATTAGACCGCTCGGCTCTGGAGGTAAATGGTTTTAATTAAACCCTTCAGTGATGAGAACATTGGAAAGTCCCAAACGATCCGCTCTACCCTGATGGACCTCTCATTTTAATCTAACATCAGATAATATTACACTCATGTGCGTGACGTTCAGGTTATAATTCATGTTTTGTTATATTAAAGTATATTAATGCAGTTTTGTTGGTTGTTTCCCTCCTCAAGTCAGTTTTCTGCATTATTTTATTTCCCAAAATACATTCAGTTGTGCTTGAAAGGATGAGGCTCTACTTTTATTTTTGGCCAAAACCACTTAGATAAGTTAAGGAAAACCATCATGGTTGGGCTTAAAATAACTATAGAATAATGTAAATAATGGAACATCGGTATAGAAACCATGTCACAAACTTTACGTCATATCTGCCAGTAACCTTGTCCTCGCTGATGTTGTGGTCGGGCTCTACTTAGGATTTGATTGTTCTTTTGAAAGGCTTCTTCAGATCAGACTATTGTGTGGAAAACTGGGCAGCTGTAGCGAGAATGAATGTTAAAAAAACCTTGTAAAGCAGCACAGAAAAATGTTGCATTGTATGTCGATGCAAACCACACTACATGTTGAATGTCGATGATTTAGAACGAAGAATATGTTTCAGATGTACGTTTCATATCAGCCTTGTTTCACGCTTACAGAAACTCACAATTCCACGTGGTTAACATTGTTTACTTGGTTAGGGTTCGAAAAAACATCATGGTTTGTGTTCAAACAATTCCATAACGGAGAACCACAAATATAACTTACATAAATAAATAACAAGAGAGCATAGCAGACCGTCTTGCGTGACATTATGTGAAAAGAAATGTGTAAAAAACATTTAATCAAAGTCTACATTTGGTTTCACACAGGACAGGAACAGCGGCCTCCTGGGTGAGAGTCCTGTGTTTGTTGGACTACCTCACTTTTGTCCTTAAGCGAGACACTTCCTATGTGTCACAGTCACACCTGTTCACTCTTCCTGCACTATTTCTCTCAGTTCACTCCCAGCCCTCTCTCTCTCACCTCACTCTCCCTCACTCACCTAATCAGCCTCATGCAGTGCACCTGTCTGCCACGCCCACCTCATCAGCACCATCACTCTCACCTGCTCACTCTGCTGCACCTCCACCCTGCAGTATTTAAACCCCAGTCTCACACACACTCACTGCCAGATCGTTCTCTGCATTATGTCAGACCTTCCAGCGTTATTCCCCGGACTGACTTCCCGTTGCCGACCCTGCTTGTTTGGACTTCTCCGCCTTGCCTCTGCCCCGGTAACTGACTCAGCCTTCCATCCCAGACCATGAGATTAGCCTTTGCTCCTCTTGGTTTTTGTCTGCCTGCTCTGCTGACGGGTCAGCGCTCTCTAGAGTGGAATATAACCCGTGAGTTATCTCCTGCCCGTCTACCTGCTGTTTGTTCCGCTTTGAATAAAGCTCCTGAACTTTACTCTGTCTCCTGGTCGTACTGCACTTGGGTCCACACACCACCCGTTACACTATATATCTGTAGCCATTTTACCATTTCCAAACTATGTGTATATATATATATATATATAACTATAACATTTTATTAGCACGATTAAGTAATATGCTAACATTTAGCTTTTAAACATGCATTGGCACTTTAAGTATTCTAATGTTAGTATTCTGAGGTCGTCATGATAACTCAAAGTTCATCGGAGGCTGGCATCAGTTTGAAGGTGAGTTTAGAAAGACATCCAAACTAATCTTAGACTTGGCACGATTGTTAATGGAAAGATGTGAGTTGGCAAGCATAAATATGAATAATTGTAACAGGATGATGAGTTTGAACCTAGTTGTAATAAACTAAAATAGTTTTGGTCCGTCATCATTTATGAGCTGCTGAGAGGAAAGGACGGGAAGATGCGTTAGAATAAAGCAAAGTACAAACCGCACAAATGATACGAAAAGTAGCACAAACTATCATTAACGTTAAAACACCGACCTCGTCAAATAAAGAGTTGACCATTTGGGTTGAAAAGCAACCAATCCACTCACTCTTTACATTTTGAACTTTGGGAAACAGTCAGAGAACAACATTGTTATAATTGATCCTCTGGAGACCACGAATAATGAATGTTATAACATCAGTTGTTGTTTCACGGTGAACAGACAGTAAAACAACGTTGTGATCTCATGCAGGAAAAGGAGAAGAGAGAAAGCAGAGGATGTAAAGGCATCAGAGAGGAGAAACAAAGACTTTCTCATTATTTTCTTCTTGCCATAGTTGGATAGATTGGTGTGATTGGATGCGTGGTAGGTGGCCATTATCAGAGTGAATTATCATTTTTTAGCATAATAAGTCCTCAGCTAATTCTATGCTTGGGTGATCAAATTGAATCGTGGTTATTGCCTGTCCCATTTTAATGACATATGAATAGTAGTTTCCAATCCAAAATATCTCTCACTTTCAGTTAGTGGAAGCTCAGGACAGAGGGGAGTTGTTAGTTTTCTGCAAATGATGCATTATCTTATTAAATATATTTATTTCCAGAAAAGAAATCTGAACATTGAATAAAGCCAGGTTCAAAATTCTTACTTCATTTTGTTGACATATTAGAGTCAAAAGTTTAAGATATCTCTTTGTATCACTCCATAAATCAGAAAATACAACCATAAAAATCTATTTTTCCTTATGTTTTTTGTACTAAAATGTTGTATAAATCAGGCTATGAATGATATATGAACAAACCCCTCTGTAGAAACCTTCAGAACATAGAGAGGAATGAAGCTGTAAAGTTTGGTGTATGTAAGAGCTACTGAAGTGGAGATTTCTGGATCAGAGTCTGAGAAAAAACTAATTTAGAGAAAACGTCCTTTAAAGATATGTTTAGTTAAATTACATACATGTTGAAGACACTACAGGTGAATAGGGTAAAAAAATAACTAATAGATATCAACATGAAACTTCACCAGCTGATTACTGACATTAAGATGATTATCTTTTGTTTTCTGAAACGTTATGTTTAAATATGAAAATTAGGTATTATCTAGTGGTAACTTTTGGTAAGTCTATGATAATCCTACAGATGCTTTTAGACAAAGTAGTAAAATAAACACCTGAATGTGTATTTTGAATATTTTCTTTCCACTAGTCTGAAAGTATACATGGAAGCAAAATAACCCAAAATCTCAAACTACACCAGTGCATGTAAAAAATGAGAAGTAACTTTATGTAGGATACGTTAAATAAGTCATTGCATTCGTAGGTTGGATTGATTAAGTTTAGGCATGAGGATGGAGTTTGGTTTAGGGTTAGATTATCAAGGGAAAATCAAGTGGAGGCAGAAAAAAGGCAGGTCAAATCTGCACCATGGTAGGAATAAATTAAAAAAGCTTTTCAACTTCCCAAAGCTAATGACATGTCAGAGGTGTTGAGGAGCATACAGATGTGGACATATTGACAGCCACCAACAGGTGCCTTCAGATCCGTTGACACCCACTTACAGGCTGTAATTTCAGCTCCACTTACACCTGATTGCCTAATTAAAGATCCTGGACTGACAACCAGTATTTAGACTGCCCCGAAGCATCTCTTGCCTCAGCCTTTCTTTTGTTGCTAAAGAAAAACATCATTTATTTCTATTTATGTTTGGGGAAACATTGCAGTGTGTTGGCGCTCGCATGGGGAACAATTTTATTACACATTTTGAGATTCAAGCACACTTTTCCAACACAGATATGTGAAACATGCTGAAAAACGGCTATTAAAGAAGAGTAAAAACAACATCAAGATGTAATCATAAGTCTGTCACATTATCCTCTTTTCTGTAAGTGGTTGTTTTGATACACAGCAAACACTTCATCACCTGTCAGTTCATCCAAAGCAGCAACACTGAACACGGGTCTGTTAGTCTGAGCTTCTACCAGGACGCTCTGAACGCTGTCAGGTTCTTTAGTGACTTGTTTTTTAAATGAAATAAACTGCTGCACCCTTACAGAGAGTTGGCTAGCTTTCAGAGCATTGTTGATTATTCCAACACATGAAACACAACTATATTTCACATAACTATCACTCAATCCATCCTCAATACTTAGTGGACATTAAAACATGGATGAAAAGACTCATTGGCCCAGACTCTCCGATCCCCATGACAACCGACCCTCACTGTCATTTTCTGCTGCAGAAACACTCACTCATGCATGTGTAGCCTCCTCTATGGCACAGAAACAAAGTACTCCGTGAACTCCAGTACACATTTACTAGTGAACACCACTGAATTAAAATCTTTTCTTTCATTGTATTCTTATCTTTTTCTATCTGTATTTAAGACTTTTACTGCTTGTTTGTTATTCTTTATTTTATCCTACATTATGTAAAGCATCTTTGAGAACTTTAAAAGAATTATATGAATCTGATGTTTAATTAAAGTTTTTGATTTGCTTTGGTTGAAAGTAACTGTAGGTAGCAGGAATATTGGAATATGTCTTTTAATGATAGTTAACCCGAGAAAATGTGGCTCATCACTGATTGATGTAACGTGATCTATGTTTAAAGAAGGTCTCCATTACAAAAATCCAACTTTGTATAATGTAATTTGGTACTAATCACAGTACAGGCTAGGAAAATGAAGACTATTGGTACAGTTAATTAATTCCAAATGCGTGCTAGTCTTTTAGTTCAGGTCAAAACCACATGCACAAATCTTTGTGTCTTCCATCCAAGCGTACAATACAATTTATATGGATAATTAATTATTCTATAGTAATTTCATGATGAATGAATGTTTTAAATGGGGAGGAAGTAGCTGTTTTCCTCGACATTAGTACCAAATTACAGCAACCCCTGGTTTTCTGGCTGAGTGCAATGAATTTAGACTTCTTCACGCTCGGCTGCATCCCATTCCTGTGTGCACTTGGGTGTCTGCAAAAAGCAAAGATACAATCCTGAGGTCACCTTACTGGACACTGTCCATGAAATAGGGTCAGAGACGAGGCACAACCCGGAGGAGCCCGACGCCCAGCTGGGAATAAGCCCGACTTCCTGCCAAGAACAACGACACAACTCTCTGTGAAATCTGAGATTAACAGAGACACAAACCAAACATTTACCAAACAGGTTTCTCTACACCCTGGGATATTTTATGGTTTAGGAGGCTTTGAGTAGCTTTGATCTGCCACCACTGTGTTCAGTTCATCTCCAAAAAGTTCAGAGGGAGACCAGAGTGAAACATTCAATCCTCCAATGGTCCTCCAAGCGTTCTCTGAAATGTCCTCCGATAAGAGATGGACGTTGCTCTTGTCTCTGGGGATGTTGCTCAGCGTCTGACCCTCCTTCTCAATAGGCAGCAAATCTCCCTCTCTCTCTCTCTCTCTCTCTCTCTGTGGATCGATACAGTGTCACCAAGTAGATGAAAATGGCTTTTGAGATCAATCGATGATGAGCATTCAGAGAAACAAGACGTGCTGTTGTGGTAACCATGCTGTGGAGAACACTGGCTGTCCTCTCAGCCTTGTACTGTGATTTGATAAACATTTCCTTGCAATGGTAACTTCCTCCAAAACCCTAATTAAGTAATCTATACTTTTAGCAAATATTGTGGCTTAAGGAAACACTTTCAGTTTGGGTTTTTGCCGTTCCCGTTGATGTATGAACTCCTATACACATTTCCAAGAGGCACTTTTTGTTTGGTTGCCAAGTTGAGGATGAATATGAAGAAGTAACTGGTAGAATCATTCAACCAGTAAGAGTTCCATACTTTCCTCTCTCCATCCACACAGTCCGGTCTCAGAGCTGCAGGAGTCCGATGTTTGCAGAACTCTCGGGATGAGGTGAAGCTGAAAACCACCGACTGGCAGCCTCCCACCTCAAAGAGCCACTTCCTGTCTGTTGGCGTTGCCGTTGGCTGCCGGAGCGATGATGGCGGGGGTGGGCGTGGTCTTCTTGATGGAGGTGAGGCGGATGTGGGAGGTGCTGTGCATGTAGCTGGCTTGGCGCTCGGGGCGGGACCCTTGAACACATCGCAGCTGACTGAAGAAGAAGAAGAAGAAGAAGAAGAAGAAGAAGAAAGAGTTAACTGAGGGCCAAAAGCTGCAAAGCCTTGAGAAGTTTAAAGTCCTGAAGGATCTTTAAATGTCTTTGTTGCAGATTTTAGAGGTTTGATTTTACTCCATCGGGTCACTATAATAAGGTTTAGTAACTAATGTACCTCTTAAGATAAAAATGTAATAATTGTATCACAATGTAGTATTAACAGAAATCAAGCATGTTGAAATAGTTGGTGAAAAAAGCAAAAAAAAACAATAAAGCAAATGGAGAAAAAGAACATGATCTGCTTCCATGTTTTATTGGTTTCAGCTTTGGTAAACTTACGTTTTAGACATGGGCTCTTTGTGATCCAATACTTTGGCTCTGCAAAGGGTTAATGCAAGTTAATAACTCTGAAATATGGCTCTCAGAAATGGCACCTAATATAGACTGAAATAACCAGAGGAAAATAGACCTCAGAGGAAATAAATATTTAATAAAACTGAATATGGAAAATAAACAAAGACTAAATGTTTTAGGCCCATGATAAGATGCACCACAAGTAATGGATGATACAGGTTGTATGTCCCATCGGTCACAGCTGGCTTCTTAGACTGGGACAAAAACAAGAGAAACATGGGTATGCTAAATAATAAAGTCAACAAAATATAAAAAAAACAATGCAAAGGGTAAAGTCAGTGTTGGGAGTGGATGAGTGGAAATGTGCAGCACGGAGGTCTTGATGTAAATCCACTATGCAGATGGGCGAGGCTTTAATGAATGGAACACACCGTCTGACTGTAAACATGTGGTCATGGAGATAACCAAAGAGAAAGCAAGAAACGAAGGCTCACAGTACACAGCTGTCAACGTATTGTCTTTTTTTACAATTCTAACTTTCCATGAAGTGAAGTTCTCCTTCAGCGTGTTGTCTGAGCTCTTCTTTCCTGGTGCTTAACGTTAAAAACTTCACTGACGTTTGGCTTTAGATGAACGCTGGTCTATATCAGAATGAAGCTTTTTTTTTTTGTTGCAAAGAAGTTTTAAATATTGCAAAGAAGGATTTTGATTGATGCCGTTTACAGGTAACCCAACTGTATTTAAAGTAAAGCTGAACAATTGGTCAATTAGTTTTGATTGTTCCAGTCATTTTTTTTTTTTATCAAAAATGACAAAAGAATGTACTCAGTTTATTTCAGTTTATTTAGCCATTTATGATAGTAAACTGCATTTAGCCTTTAAACACTTTCATTCGGTCAAGAACCGTACCTGTAATCTCTTAACATGTTGGTCTGGCAGCAATCTAACAGCACCATAAATTGCATTTAACGGCCGCTATAAATCATATTTTCCCAATATTTGTTGTGTGGTAACACCATTAAATATGAAAACAGACATTGGAAGCTTCATTCAAAAAACCCCAATCAAAGCTTCACATGTAAAAAAAAAAAAGACATTTGGTAGAGCCGTATGACGAAGCACAGTGTTCAGGGTTCACAGTGAATGAGGTGAGACTTTATGTCTGAAAACGCAGTATGAGTATGACAGTATGAGACCTGACAAAGTAAGAATATGTTTAGAAACTTTATTCCCCAGTCACGTCAATAAAAAAAGTAGTTTAATAAAGTTTGCATTTTTTTAGATTAAAGTCTGCATTACAGCAGCTATAACAGTAAAAAAAACTTTTGGAACAATTTAAAAACAACTCCACATGTACTGTGTGATTTTATTTTTCCCAGAGTCCCAAAGAAACAGGGACATAAATATGGTTAACTAGCTCCCCAGCAGCAGAAGGTGAAGGCTTAGCTGACTTAGTAGAACATGGTGGAAACTTTCTTCTGAATAATAGGAAATGAATCCAGAGACGGGTAACTTGTAGCACATGCTTTAATTCTACAGCCCCATTTAATTGCTTCCCTGAAGGCACATCTTATTTTCCTGCGTATTCTCTGCGGCTCCTGAGGTGTCAGGATTTGCCCGCATATCCGACCCAAATGAAATCACAAAAGCTCGTCCTCGAGTCACTGTCTCCCGCTACGACAGTCACAGTTTATGGAGGGATTGTGCCAGAGTTTTGGAGAGGGTTTCCATCTTCCCGAGGTAGAGTAATGTTTAGCGGTAGCATTCAAAAGGAGATTTAGAAAATGACAAAGCCGTGATTACTTCATCTTACCACGAGTTTATGGAGTCCATTTACTGAGAAAATGGAAGTGCTTCCGTCTGCTTTTTCCTGAATCTATTTTTACAAATGTTCAGCCTTCTGGAAAGTTATGATTAGTCTACAATTGCAATTTACTACGGCCTGTACACAGAGAGTAAAACATCAGCAGCAGCCTGTCTCAGCTGTCTGCAGTCGTTTTGATCCATGTCCATCTTATCATTTACATTTCAGAGGTATAATCAATAGAGAAATGTAGGATTGCCCAAGCGATCACCCTCTGCATGTTTTCCATCTTCTTTATGGTCACGGCAGTAGATCTGAGCAATAGTACAATGTTGAGCGTCCAGTAAAATCCAATCATATCCATAGCGCCTTTGAATTTTTGCCATTTAGCAAGTCAAGAAGTTTGTCTCAGTTTGTCGTAAAACTGTTGAAGGAGAAGACCGTGAAAATACGTAATTATAAAGACGATAAGTGACGTCTCTCTCTGAAGCTACGATGTGTGATTAGTACCAGAATGTTCTCACACCAACAACCGGTCTCTCTTTCTCTTCCCAGCTGATAAAAAAAGATTATTTGAATATGTAAAATAACATTACATTTGGAACATGGCTAAGTTAGCGAGCTGGTGTTGGTGACGCTCATTGAGACGAGAGATGTAGTTCACTGAACGGTTTCAAACGACACTAAACGATACTACCACAAACTGCACATTTCCTGACTTGCAAAATGATCTTGTGAATGTACAAACATCATACGTGTGTAATTCATGGCACACTTGAACAGGATCAAGGGGAGGGGCTTCACTTCTCTTTAAAAATAACATACTAACATTTTGTTGGTTTTTGTCTTTTTATGGGATTTGTTAACGATAAGAAAAATATGGAATAGTATCGGCCCGGTCCTTTAAGAGATGTTTGTTACAGATGGCATAAATTGCCCCTATTATTATTATTATTATCATTATTATTATTGGACATTATTGGAAGTTTGATCCAGAGACTCTTATTGGAGATGAGATCCAACCTGTTGAAGTGCCTGCGGAAGCTCTCACTGAGCATGTAGAGGGCAAAGGGGTTGACGCAGGACGAGGAGAAGCTGAGGACCCGGGCCAGCAGGGTGATGACGAGGTGGGCCAGAGACAGGTCCATCTGGTGGTAGTGGAAGGAGCGGTACATGTAGAGAACGTGGTTGGGGAACCAGCAGAGGGCGAAGAGGCCCACGAACACCAACACGATCTTAGCCAGACGCTTCCTCGTCTCCATCTAGAGGAGGTAAAAACAGAACATGAGAAAGAATCAGCTCGGATGGAAGATGGAGATGGATCCTGCAGACGGCTACTAACTGGAGCTCAACTGCATCATTTTCAATATATATGTTCAGGGAGATCACCAGTGAGAGCTTTGTGTTGTTGATGCGTTATTATTCATGTTCATAATCTACTGCAGAAGCAATCAGCTACCTACAACCTTCATCGTTTCGTGTTGTCCTCCTCCCACCGCCAGCTGCAGCTTATGCAGTTTTAACAGCTTAAATATAACAGATGGATGAAGTGTTTGTCTAATTTAAAGTATCACACACTATCAGTGGGGGAGGGGCACTCTGTCAGTCATTCTGACGGAGACACAGATTCAGCAGACTCACATTTCTTGTTTTTGTTTTACACAATAAGCACATTTACTTGAATTTTTCCTAAAATGACAATTATGTGTTTGTTTTCTTCAGATTACATTAACTGCACTCATCTGTTTGACCTGCTGTATGAGTCTCAGTAAAATGATAAATGCATTCAGTTTTATTCTATCGATTGTGACGGTTGCTGGTGGGTTTGGCAGCTGCTGCTCCTACTTAGTGGTCTGAGCATACAACCACGAGGCGGTAATTCTAGTGTCAGAATTTTACCAAAACCACCATGTTTTCCAAACCCGGACCAAAAGAGGATATTATATTAAGAGTAATACGTCATAAATGAAAACTTTGCAAATAGGTTCAGAAAGAGCACTTTGCAAGATGTTATGTTGAATTGAAGTGTTTGTTTTTTAAAGATCAGGACACAACATGTCTGACACTAAACCTGCAAAATCACTTTAGGAGGATGTCAGAGAGGATGGATGGGTCAACAACATAAATGCGAAAAAGAAATTCTCTTTCGGCATCAAAATCCATCATGCATGATGTAGGAATCGTTAAAAGCTAAAATTCACGTCATTTTACATCAACAGTCACTTATTTTGGTGGTAAAATGTGAACATGCTCGAGAGGAGCAAAGGTTTGAATCCCGCTGGGACCGTGATGCTCAGAGCTTCCTGCTAATGTCTCATGACTACATGGACGGAAACAGTGGAGGAGATGGACGGAGGGAGAAAAATGGACCTGGAATCGTCAAACATCAAATGCATTACGTGTCCAGCGGCGTACCAGGAGTTTGACCTTGTCAGGCGGATGCTCAGCGATTGCCAGAGACATATGGAAAAGGTCAATTATGTCAATCATGCGCGCTTTGCACAGGTCGGCCATCTCTGCACGTAAGGATTCAACTGAACACAAACACAAGGACAAATGTCAGCCGTGTTCTCAAAGTGCTTCTCTGTGTACGCGTCAGGCCTCCTGACCTTCTGACGTCTGGAGAACTGGACCAGAGTTCTCCAGCAGCACACGGTAATGTTCACCGACTTTGCTATTTTCTTTTTCACATACCTCTAAATGCATTTGTACTTATTAAAACCCAGAGGAGCTCATTAGACCTTCTGGAGAGGTAGACATGCTTTGACACATAAGGCCACATGGAGCGCTTGCCGGAGGATCTTTATCTCTCAGGTGCATCTGTTTGGTATTTCAGTGAGTGTCTGAACTTGATGTCACTGAACGGGAAGGAAAGACAGAGTTCATTGGTAGTAAGCAGCAGGACTTCATGGATTTGTGTTTGCACCGCCCGCTTGTTCAGACCAAACCATTGCTCGTACTCTTGGCTCTCCAGAATCACACAAACTCGCCCAAATGTTTAGCATGGGCCTACAGAGTAACATCCAATTGCATCTCTTGCCAGTAAGATTCCTCCTCAACTTCTATTTGAATTCCTAAAGAAGAATGCAGATGTCCTCATCATTGGCAAACCACCATGGAGAACTTTTACAGACCTCTGTTACCATGCAAAGTTACATTAATATGAAAATGCAATACACTGATAAATTAGAACCTAAGATTTTGCAAATATGAGTTCAAAGTCGCCGGAAGTAAGAGCGTAAGAAGTGTCTCTAGAGATCATTTCTGAGTGGAGACAAATCCAAACGAAGGTGCTTGAGGTTCTTTAATGCACAACAAGGAGAAGACAAGTCCTGATTAAAGCCTTGGTCTCAGTCTCTGTTTTCACGTGACATCAGACTGTTAGAAATGTGTCCAATCTATTGTTTCCTTTTTGGAGTTCGACCTGCCTCCAAATGTAATTAGTGCACAATAAAATGATTCTAAGAGTTTGGACGGAGGAGGATTACATTTGTACGAGTGCGTTTTCACAATGAACACTTGATTAGATTCTGCTCGGTTCCAGCTTCTCATTATTATGTTAAAAAGCAGCCGGAGGAATCAAACCCTGACTGAGTCGCATCTTTTTAAGACCAGAAACAGTAAATAAAAGATTATTATTTATTATAATAAAAGTTAGCCAGCAGCAAACCCTGCTGATAACTGAGAGATCATCTCTGCTCTCCCGTCTGACTGCTGCTGATTTGTGTTTGCTCTGATTTGCTGCCAGCGTTCAGCAGTTTGGCATCGCTCCAAAGATCCTTTTAGGCACCTGAGTCTCCGGGGCCACAGTGTGTGTGTGTGTGTGTGTGTGTGTGTGTGTGTGTGTGTGTGTGTGTGTGTGTGTGTGTGTGTGTGTGTGTGTGTGTGTGTGTGTGTGTGTGTGTGTGTGTGTGTGTGTGTGTGTGTGTGTGTGTGTGTGTGTGTGTGTGTGTGTGTGTGTGTGTGTGTGTGTGTGTGTGTGTGTGTGTGTGTGTGTGTGTGTGTGTGTGTGTGTGTGTGTGTCCTGTATTCCCTTGCATATATGTGTGTGTATTCAGTACCACCTGCTGCCTATCTGTGAGTGTATTCAGATCTCAGTAATGGAGTCTCTCCTCAGACTCACTGATGATAAATCTTCAGAGCCGCTGAGGAGGAAGCCTGCAAAGCCTCCTGGGAGTTGCGGTCTGCCGGCTCCCATAAGAGGCTCGTAGGAGACGGATGGACACCTGAGGTGGCGGCGGTGCAGCGAGCCGTCAGGATGTCACTTTTCTATTACGCTACAAATGCTGACAAATGCTGAAACCAACAATTTCCCATTTGTGCACCTGTGTCCTGCATGTCTCCCAGCATGCACCGGCATGAACCATTAATGTGCAGCTATTATGCATTTAATAAAGTGTTCTGAATCCATTCTTTCTAATGGTTGAAAAAGATAACAAAGCCTGCTTTATTAAAGTCCTCTCCTTAAAAAACAGAAGAGGAAACAGCACTCGATCTGCTCAACAAAAGAGAGTTAACGGAAAAAAACAAGAGCGAAGCATTAGAGAGACAGAAACACATCTGATGCATTCAGTGAGTGAAGAGAAAGGCTTTCATGTAGTTCCTCAATTTCCTGGAAAAAGATGGAGAGACAATGTGTGTGTGTGTGTGTGTGTGTGTGTGTGTGTGTGTGTGTGTGTTACAATGACTGTTGTGGCTCTTGTGTATCATATCCAAACAGAAGAATAATAATCATGTACTTCCGTACGCTGTTCAGAAACAATGAGAGAAACGCAGGAAGCCATCGTCTGATCAGATGTGATATGGATGTGATCTACATTAACGAAAAGTGTTTTTCCCAGTGAAGCAGAGGAGATGAAGTAGCCTCTAGGATGTCCTTCCAGTGGAGAAAAAATGAAAAAGTTCCCTCTATGGTGTCGTTCCAGTAAATGTGAAGAGATTAGCCCCACCATCAGGTTATCATAACACTTTGGATAATGGAAAACCTGCAGAACCGATCACATTCCCTTCATCTCGTCTTGAATCGTCTTCACAGATGTTCCTTAATTCGCTCAATGAAAAAGCTCTCTGTTGGTTTAGACGCCGTGTTCTTCTCCTCACACCTGCTGCTCTGTCCACTGGAGACGCTGCTTTGAAGTGTTGATTAGAACAATTATCATCACGGATCAAGAGACTCCACCTCCACTGAGGAGCTGCACCTCCGTCACCGTCGAAGCCTTCAAAGTTTCTGCTCGTCTTCAAACAGACGGATGAGACAATGTGTCCAGGATGTTGTTCTCTTTAATCAGCAGCTTCACATCATTATCTTTCTTTTTGATGGATTCATGTGACGTGGAAACATCCAGACCTGATGGTTCACAGCAGTCCTGAGTACTGAACTAGAGGGTGAACTCCCATCAGTATCTGCTGGTTTGATGTGATGACGCTCATCTTACTAATACTGCATCAGAGCCATGAGAGGAGGAGCTGGATTAGTTTGTGTACAACCTTGTTTTTTGGTCACAGAGCAGGTTGTCTGCTCTACAAACCGTCGCAGAGAAAAGGTTCATCTGTAGCTTGTTGATGGGCAACGTATCCTCGTCACTGGTCGTACGATATCTTACTAAAAGTTACTTTACTTTACAGTCTTTTCAAAATAAAAGTTTGTCTTCACAGGAAACAACTTAGTTAGGTTTAGTAACAGATGGAGTGTTATGTGAACATTCCAAGAAAATCTTTGTTGTTGATGATATGCAACATAATGCATAATAAGACATGTCATCTCTAGCTGTACGGTTTAAAAAAAGGAAGTTGCGAGGAGAGAGTTGTAAGGAGGGAAGAGGAGAAAGGGGGGAGTAAGGAGGAGAAGGGAGAAGGAAGGATGGTGGAGAAATGAGGGAGGAGAGAGAAGGAAGGAAGGAGAAGGGAGGAGTGAGGAGGGAGGAGTCTCTGCAGTATCATCCATCAGTGAGAGACGTTGGTGACGTTTTTAAAGATGTCTGCTGTGAGGAGACTTGAATACTTCTTGAAGTCTGAACCAGCAGAGTTTTCTCTGCTGAGTTTTCTCTGCTGAGTAGAGAAACTCTCCTCATGACCCCGTTCATATATCCTAGTGCTCTTTTTTAACACTTCACAGGTGTAAATGCTGCAGAACTCATGAGAATCTCAATGTTTTAAACGTTGATTTGACTTTCTATTAGTGAACTTTATGTCGTGCATGTTCTGAAAACCTTTTGCACACTAACATATTGCCTCTGTAGCTCCTGAAGTCCTCCCCCCCGCACTCTGCAGTCACCACCACTGCCAAAAAACCGACTCCAGTCTCTGCTTGTTTAAACCATTATGTAGAATCCTGCAGCTGTCAGTCAGCTGTCACATGGAGTGACTCACTGCTGCTGCTCCGTCTGCTCAGAAACTAACGTCCAGGTAGGAAGTTTAAACTCCATGTTAAGTTTTCCACACATGACTTTCTCAAACTGATGACGACTCTCTCAGGAATGAACCCCAGAGAGCCGACTCTGCAGTTTTTACAGAAACATTGAAAACTGAAACTGCACAAGCTGTGATGAAGACAGTGTACCTGCTCAGGTACGCTGTGTTCCACCTGTTAGAGACCAGCTGGTCAACATAGTGGAGCATTTAGCAGCTAAAGAGTCGGTGGAGGAGCAAAAACGGAGCTAAAAGAAGGATATATGATATTGTACTTAAATAAAACTCAAAAGTAAAATCATCATTCTGCTCCATCTCTGTCATCTATATCAGGACTGTGCAATACAACTATGATATTCTAGGAAAAGTAACTCCTCATTTTCTGTGTTTTCATATGAAAGTCCAGCAAAACATGGACATTTCCACTCGTTACGTGAACAAAGTCTTTTCAAAATAAACTCCGTCTTCACAGGAAACTCAGTTATGTTTATTCAACAAAACTACTTATCTAGGTTTAGGAAAAGTACGCAAACATCAACGTTGACTTCTTGCTTCACACAAGGAACAAACACTAGACCTCCACTCCCTTCCTCCCGGTGTGTGATTTAACCGTCTTTGTACTTTCTTGTTCCGGATTACGTGGATAAAATACAAAATCATTTTGTGGGTAATCTATGAATTACAGCGCTTTGTTTTTTGTAATGCTGGATCACTCATATTTAAAATCATTTGCACTTCTGTCTCCCTTTTTTCCCTGAAGTTAGACCTCCTGCAGGAGATGAAGCAAAGTTATTTCCTCTGTTTTCTTTGAGCCAATAAAAGATGGAGAGTCATCGCAAAGTTCAATCAGCCAAGTCGATGCCCTTAATGGCCTCGAATCGATCCAAGCAGCCAAACCTCACAGGTGATGATGGTTCTTATGTATTCTTCTGATAAACCTCCAAGCACACAATCATGTTGTTATTCTGGAGCTGCTAATCAGCTGTCACTCAAACTGACAGTCAGTGTTACAGCTTTAATGAAGGGAAGTTTTACAGTGTTACATAAATGATCAATATCTACATGACGTCTGACAAAATGTATGAACTTTATATTCTTATTAAACTGTAAAGTTCTCATTTTATCCAGGCGCCAACCTCCGGTTCTCAGAGTGAAGTCAAAGCTTCCTGTGTTAAAGCTGCATTCTCTCTCCTGTCCACCAGGGGGCGACTCCTCTGGTTGTATAGAAGTCTATGAGAAAATGACTCTACTTCTCTCTTGATTTATTCCCTCAGTAAACATTGTAAACATGAGTTTATGGTCTCAATCTCTAGTTTCAAGTCTTCTTCAATACAGCATGATGTTCATTTAGTAAATGATGCTCCATTTACAGTCAAACAGACCATAAAGCAGGGGATGCTTTAGGGCGGGGCTACACACTGATTGAAAAAGAAACATCATAAAACAAATTCAATTTGAACATCTACCTTTTGTGATTGATGATGTTCTCTGAAATTAAGCTTTCCTGCTCTGCAGTGTGTGTGTGTGTGTGTGTGTGTGTGTGTGTGTGTGTGTGTGTGTGTGTGTGTGTGTGTGTGTGTGTGTGTGTGTGTGTGTGTGTGTGTGTGTGTGTGTGTGTGCGTGTGTGTGTGTGTGTGTGCTTTGTTCCCTATCTCTGGGAACATAATGAATTAGCTCGTCTCACAGATAGCGACTCTGTTGGCTATTGATGTCTGCAGTTAATGTAGCGATTGTCTCTGACCTCTAGAGATGTGAAGATACGGGAGGAGAGAGAAGAGGTTTTTTCTCATTTAAGAAAACGACTGATAGCATCCCCCCCCCAAGAGGCATCGATGGATTTCATTGTAAAGAGATAAGAGATGAATTAGACACCGACCCGACACGATGTAGAGGGACATTAAGGGAGGGAAGATATATTGAATGAATAAAGTTTTATTTAGTATCAGCTGTTTTGTTGTTTTTAAACAATGTTCTGCTTCATCAGCTTTGACTCCAATCCAGGGATTTGTTCCCTTACAGAAGCTTCCAAACTGGTACTTTATTGTACATGTCTGTTGTTGAACCAATTAATCA
Organism: Anoplopoma fimbria; assembly: GCF_027596085.1. NCBI lineage: Eukaryota > Metazoa > Chordata > Actinopteri > Perciformes > Anoplopomatidae > Anoplopoma > Anoplopoma fimbria. The sequence goes on along the minus strand of NC_072466.1, from coordinate 1,042,331 downwards.
CTGACTCTATTTTACCAACAATTACTGCCGAATCACATAGTTCTCTCCAGAAAACTTTATTTAAGGTTATTTAAGGACCCTTATGGTATGTGAACAAAACATCCACATACTATCGTTTAGTTTAGATAAACTGAGATCTGAGAAGAAGAAACCATGGAAATAGATGTTTGGATCAATGCTGCAGTATAAAACCGACGTGCTTCACGCCGACCGACCATCAGAGTGTTTTTCACGTCTCGCTGAGCCTCTCTGATGATCCTCCTCCTCGCTCAGCTCTCAGCGTCAGGAGTTGATTCACCGTTTGTACGTCGGCGACTCTCCATTAACCCCGAGGTCACCGAGGTCGACTTCACTGCAGAGCGTCCTCTCAGACCTGCAGAGCTCTGCTTTCTGTGTCACTGAGATGAGTTTCCCCCTCAGTATATATGTGTTGTAAGGGTGAAGACTACAGTTAATGGAGTCTGAGAAAAGAAATCTAAGACAAATAAACATAATAATAACTTCTTTATCTGCTAAAACTAGCTCTCTGCTGAGGAAAGTCAAGTCATTTTCAAACAGTCCAATCTGAAGTATGGGGTCATTTTTTTAAACTCACTAGTCTTTATGTTGGTCTGGTTTGAAATCTGTAAGCAGCATTCTAACATATGTACTTAACGCCACTTCTGTAGTTTTTTTCTGTGAAGACGGAAGTTTATTTTGAAAATTGACACATGTTGCTAGACTTTGTAGTAAAAAGACAAATAATTTTTTTAAACATATCATACAAACCATTAACCCGACAAAGTCTGTCCTCCTCTGGAGTGGAATTTAATCATTCAATCTGCAGCATAGTCGATATGGTACCACCTGGAAGTTTCCTACTAGGTCTTGACTATATTGTATGTAATTTCCATGAAATATCATACAATATATTGTAACAATAGTCCTCACTAGTCATTTGAAACGAGTCTGAATGGAGTCTGTGTGCAACTTGAACCAAGTGCAGGTCAAGTCCATAGTCATTTTGAAAACAGTCATGAAGATTGAAAGTCCAAGTTTCAGCTGTCAAGTCCATTTTAGTCAAAGCCTACACTGTCGATAAAAACACTACTACTGCCTCCATACGAAGAGATCCATTAACTCCATTACTTCCACCACAAACAGAAGTGCTGCTACTTCTGATGTCAATATCTCTATATATATATATAATATAACTATTTCTGCACAGATGTTTCATGAACTCTTCCAGCAGCTCAATCGACACAATCCCTCCCTTCACCTGGAGGGCTTTTAATGTGAAAAGGCTGCAGGAAGTTTCTTTGAGGTAGCTCAAATGGAAACACCTGTAAATAATAAGTGAATATGAGTTCTCTGTTTAAAGGAGGAACAGCAGTAGGTGAGCATGACGAGACTCTGCTTCTGATGGAATACAAGCTGAGCTGCTGCACATTTTATGAATATATACCATCAACGGTGATTCTTATTGTGGTAATCCCCAGATATACAGCATGAATTGCAAGTCAGCTATGGGTCAGCTATGGACCTCCCCCCCCATCATGACAGCTCCTCCATCTGTGAAGATGGAGCTGGTGTAAAGTGATTACTGACTGCCCTGGAGGCTGACGTAGTTACTGAGTCCTCTGGAGCAGAGGGAGTGGGAGGTGATGGTGCAAAAAGCTTTAGAGTCGATCCCGTTAAGACTGAAAAAACCTCCAGACTGTTTATCTGTTTGCAAGAGTTAGAAATCTCATACTGTTTGTTTCGCCCTTATCTACTTTCACTCGAGCATTTTCACTTTTTAAACATAAAAGTTGAGTTTGACTGACCGAGAACAAAAATCCCTCAAACTAATTTAAATGCAGCCGCTGTGGTCTAAAACTACAAACCACCAGCAGGTGACCTTCAGATGAGTCGCTGTGTGACTGAGGCCTCAGCTCCATCCAGCATGGCTAATTATCTCTGTTTAACTTTACATGACCGACAGCAACTTCTCCATAACTCGTGCAGGAGGTCAGAGGGCATTTTATATGGAGAACAAGGGAAACTCATGCAAATGGCTCGTCTGAATTTGAACCTCTAATTACTGATTAAATCTAAAAATAAATTGCATATCTAGTAAAAAGTCTTAAGAGTTAGAAAAATATCTCTGAAGAAAAGTGTAACTGGAATTTTAATGTTATAATCCTAAAGGTTAACATCATATAAATCCCTTTTTTTAATTCTAAAATTTCATATTTTATTAAAATGACTTGTAGGGATTGTGTGAGTTAAGTTTATCTACATTTCTTATTCCTTTTTAAAGCTTTTTCTTAGATTTTTTAATCACAAACTGCAGTGAACTTTGTGGCGATCTGCTCCTTTAAAATCGACACGTTTCTAATGAAAACAGATAAGAACCAAACACTAGGAGCATCACAGAGCCTCAAACACAGCAGGGGAGATGAGCTGTTTGGTTGAAATGAAAAACCAGCTCATGCTCATTCATCACTTCATTCATCCATTCATTCATTCATTCATTCATCATTCATCCATTCATTCATTCATTCATTCATTCATCCGTCGCTCACCTGTCTCTTGGTGTGTTCGCTGACCTCCCCTGGCATGTCGTGGGCGCTCTTGACGAGCGTGCGGGCGATGTGGTAATAATACACCGAGATGATGGTCAGAGGGATCAGGAAGTAAACCAGGAAGATCATCACCGAGTGGATCTTAGGATGCATCTGATTGGACAGCGGGTAGGGCACGCAGTTCACAAAGGTGACGTTAGTGTGGTCCCTGTGACCCTGAGGGGGGGGAGGAGGAAAGGAAACAATGAGTAGTGAGGAGAGGAAGGAAGGAAGCAAGAAGTAGGATAGAGAAGAGAAGAGGAAACGAGGAGTAGGAAGGAAAGGAAACAAGAAGAAGATATGACAGAGAAGGGAGGGGAGTTGAAGAGGAGAGAGGGGAGGAGATGAGGAAAGGAAACAAGGCGAGGAGAAGAGGAGAGGATGCAAAAAAGAAAGGAAACAAGAAGAGAAGAGAAGAGGAAGAGGAGGAGCAAAGGAAACAAGGATACAAGAAGGGAAAAGAGAGAGAAAATGAAAAAGTTGGAGGAAAGGAGGAAGATGGAAAGAGAAAAGGAGGAGAGAAATGAAGAGAAGGAGAAGAAAGAAAAGAAGGATGAAGGACAGAGAGGGAACCAAGAAGTGGTAGAAGAAGAGGAGGAGAGAAAGGGAAGGAGAGGGATTTGGGAGAAATGAGTGATGAAAGAAGAGAAAGGAAGAAATTGAAGAGGAAAAAGCAGGAAAAGGTGGAGAGGGAGTACAGAGGAGAGACAAAGGAGGGGATGGAGGCAAGAAGTAGAGAAGAGGAGAGATAAAGAGGGAGGATAAGAGGAGATAGTGGGGAGGGGAGGAGATGTAGAATTAGTGTAGAGGAGTGGGAATGAGATGTCACGAGTAAACAAACAGAAGAAGAAATGAAGGAGGAAGTAGAGAGAAAAGTGGAGGAGGATAAACAGAAAAGCAGAAAGTGAAGTGAGAGTGAAGGACAGACAGGAGGAGAGGAGGCATTACAACACATCAGTGATCATAAAACAGACTGTGGCGTAAAACGGGAGCGCTTGTCGTTCATAAATCTGACGCTAACGCAGTTTATAGCTGCCGGGGGAGTGTTTGTCTGCTGCAGAGTCCGGACCCACGATGACGGACGGCTCACATTCAGTCTGAATGTACACAAAGTCACTAACATTATGTGATATCCAGACAATGTTTGGTAGATTGTTGTGTTTGCCTTTTAAATTGACTCTGCAGTGTTTTCACAGTTCTCATCAATTAATCCGTCAAGTGATTTGAAAACAAAGTCCAAAATGACGAGAACTTAAATAATGAATTGGTGGATATTGATAAACCACCAGTGTGTTGTAGCTATCAGAAAGAATAAGTATCATGAGGTAGATGTAACAAAGCTCATAATTGATGGATATAAGTGATGAAACATTGAGAATTGTTTAAAAAAGAGAAAAAGTACAGAGATTGGATGCAAAAGATAGAAAAAAGTTAAACAATATGCAGATGACATGACTTTAAGTATTTTAAACTAAAGGTTCTCATAGAGATAGACATGGATGGTGGTCTTGGCTCCATTCTTTTAAGCAGTAGTGGTTGTAGTACTACAGTAGTATTTGTTATGTGTTCAGTGTCTGTATTGTACCTGCATGGAGACAACTTGAGAGAAAATGGCTTCAGGAACAGCCAGCAGGACGGACAGCAGCCAGATGGAGACCGCCTTCAGACACGTCCAGAAGACGGCGCTGGATGTCTGGATGTCCATTGGGTTCACGATCGCCTTATACCTGAAAACCAGTGAGAGACTCATTGAACTTAATAGACAAGTTCACATATCTTACTAAAGAGACATATTGTACCACTGACCTTGTTTAAATGCACACTCATATTCTTCTTTTTTCAGAATATGATAATATTCTGAATTTAATGCGGTCATGTAATCAACTGGATATTCAGAATGAGTTCTTATTCTGAAGGTAGCATTTTCTGATAAACACATATAATATGTTGATATTCTTCAGGTTTTAGAAGCATTCTTTGGACAAGTACACAGCACATTCATGGACTCTTCCTGTTTACAGTCAGCGCCAACTTTCCCAAGAAGCTGTTCGAAGGAATGAAAAAACGAGGCTGTGTTCAAACGGTTGAACAAGTCCGCTGACGATAGAGAACTTTTAAAAAAATATCAGATTTCAATCAGAGTATGTTAAAAGTATTATTAGTGGCATATTTATTTTCATCATGCATGTTTAGAAGGAATATTGTCTTTTTCCGAATTAGTTCATAAAATTGAATAGCTTGTGCATGTAAACATAGTCACTAACATTGTTTACATTGTCTCTTAACTGTTTAAACTGTCTGGTTCTCTCTTCCCTCAGAGGGCAGAACTGTCAAAGTGGTTTGCTATTTACGGTGCAAATTTCTTGATCTCAGTTTACATTCTCCCACTGGGTGATATCATCAGGAAACATAATCTTAGCTTCCATAGCTACGCTGATGATACACAATTGTATCTGTTGACGCCTTAAGCCCCCTAACTACCTGCCTATCAGAAATCAACACCTGGATGAACAATAACAATAATGACAAGACATAAAGGGATGTTTTACTGGAGAAACTGGGTCATCTAATCAAACCAGAAATAACAAGTCTGGGGGTTATCTTAGACTCTGATTTAAGTTTTGTGCCCCATATTAAAAAAGTGACCAAAGTGTAATTTTTTCCATCTCAGACAAATTGAAAAAGTGCGACCTTTGCTGACCCAGCAAGATGCAGAAAAATTAATGCACGCCTTCATATCAAGCAGACTAGACTACTGCAATGCACTTTTTACTGGTCTTCCTATAAAAACTATTGATAGGCTGCAACTCATCCAAAATTCTGCTGCCAGACCGCTAACAAGAACAAAAAAAGGGAGAACACATCACTCCAGTCTTGGCTACGCTGCACTTGCTGCCTATAGCTGCCAGAATTGATTTTAAAGTCCTTTTTGTGTACAAAGTTCTAAATGGCTTAGGACCAGCCTACATCACAGATATCCTGTTGCTCTACGTTCCTCCACAAACACTTAGATCCTCCACTGCAGGTTTCCTAGCTCCTCAAAAACCCTTGAAAAAGAAAATTGGCATCCTCAGTTGACACTTTCAGGAATCATCTAAAAACATATCTATTTCGCCAACAGTGCTTAGGTGCCCTCCACATAGTCCCAAAACTTTCCTTCAGATGACCTTTTTTGTACTTAATCACTTTTATGTATATACATTTCTATTCATTTATTTAATCATTGGTTTTTCTAAATGTAATATGTTTTTCAGTTGTATTCATATGCTGACATTTGCTGGTTGTTGCTCTGTACAAACATGTTGTTCTTTTACTATTTTTATTTATTTATTTTATCTATTTTTTTCTTTTACTTTTTCTTTTTCAAATGTACAGCACTTTGAGCTACATAGTCTGTATGAAATGTGCTATATAAATAAAGATTATTATTATTATTATAAATTTACATGTAGAACTCAAACCTCAAATTGGCACAGATTACCAAAAGACAAATCATTTTTTTTCATTTCTCTACAAATGTCAAAAGCAAAAACACGAGAGATCAGTGCATCTGCACAAACAACTTTGGCATTCAGGCCGAAAAACTCCTTTGTTAAGTTTAGGAAAAGTTAGGGGTTTTATGTAAAAATAACTGGAAGTGGTGTTACTTAAGGACGGAATTTACAAAGCAAATAAGGCAACGTTCATTTCTGATTCCTGTGTTTTTGGACCCACCTGTCCACCTCCTTTCTAAGCAGACTTTAGACTTCATCACCTGTCCTGCTCATGATTGAGTGGATTATAAACAAATTGATTACATGGGTTATACATAAATGACAGTAGCGTACTTTCTGTGAATATAGCTACAGACACTATATAATAACAGCATGCTTCAAAACATTGGGCCTAAGAAAGGACTGCAGTTGGGTTGGACATTTACAGAAATGTTGATTAATGAGATTTGTCCTAATAAATGAATAAATAAAACGAATCCACATGCTGCCGCGGGTCAATTGAGGTGAATTAATTGAAATGCTGGTGTGACTCATCCATCAGCATGTTTATTGATCATGGACTTCAGATAAAGTGCCACCTGCTCCATCAGAGTGTCTGCCATTTGTGGTCCTCGTTTCTGATGAATAAAATATGTGATCATCAGCAAACATCAGGACATAACAGACTCTTCAGCCTTATTGCTGAGTATTAACACTTGCTGTTTGCATGATTCCACATGAACGTCCTCAAACACACACTCAGCGGCTCTGCAGCTGCTCCTACAGAACAGGTCAGCTCCCATGGTGCATTGCTGTGGTGTGCAGCAGTGACATTGAACCCTCATCATCTACTACCTGTGACCTTCCAACTCCCACATCCATACCAAGAAAAAGTCTTCTCCATGTGATGCTGAAGGAATGAAGGCTGGAGCAAACTTCAAAACAACCCTGCACGTTTATATATCATATTATATTATACTATAATATATCATTTTTCTGCAGCACACACTGAGATGTTTGGCTACATTTCAAAATGGATCTATGAATAAACAGATTCAATTCGACCTCAAAGGGCTGCCACGCTAATTAAAGATTGAAAACCATTAAGAAATTACCCTTCATACCCATAATTTCAGACTTTCTGGACTGAAACCGAATATAAATCATGTAATAATAATATCATTTTTCATTTTACCGCTCCAGATTCTTTGTTAGTTAATAAGAAACTGCAGCCGCATTCAGGACTGCAGGCTGGAGGACAAAGAGAGGAAACAATAGGACTTTGTCACTCTGACCATAATTATTCTTTATGTGTAATTATAGAGCTGCATTTTAAATTCCTGGTTAGCAGATTATGGATTTGGCTGGACAGGGACACCGTGAGTGGCAGCCATCTGTTCTCCTGATGTGGTTCGATGAGGTTTACATGTAGCTTCAGAAAAGAAATGTCCACAGTAGGTAAGAGTTTAAGATTTCGCCTGTAGGCCATTCTGAAATGCTTAGTTTTATTTACAGGCTTTAGCAGTCTGCAACTGTACAATCTAGTATTTTATTGAATATGTTCAATTTATATCTGATTCTACATTCCTTGAAATGGTGAATTGACTGTCACACAATAAACAATTTATTATGTTATTCTCGATGTTTCCTCTTTTAATGATATGTAATATACTACTGATTGTAAGTCGCTTTGGATAAAAGCGTCTGCTAAATGACTGTAATGTAATGTAATGTAATGTAATGTTAATGGTGGTCTATGTTGTTCTTTTGTTACCTGCTCCTGGAGAAAATACAGATAAAATATATTTTATACGTCACTGCGACATTCACAAGTAAGTCCGGTGTGAGAGGACTACTCTATATGTGTGAATGGTCTCTGATGCTTTTATCTTTTAGAAAGTCTATTTACTTATTGTTGTTATTTACCTAAGTAGATGACAAAAAAAAGAAAACCTAAACCTAACTGTTGGTTTAGTTGTCTAAACCTAACTGTTGGTTTAGTTGTCTAAACCTAACTGTTGGTTTTGTTGTCTAAACCTAACTGTTGGTTTAGTTGTCTAAACCTAACTGTTGGTTTAGTTGTTCTAAACCTAAACTAAACCTAACTGTTGGTTTAGTTGTCTAAACCTAACTGTTGGTTTAGTTGTCTAAACCTAACTGTTGGTTTAGTTGTTTAAACCTAACTGTTGGTTTTGTTGCCTAAACCTAACTGTTGGTTTAGTTGTCTAAACCTAACTGTTGGTTTAGTTGTCTAAACCTAACTGTTGGTTTAGTTGTCTAAACCTAACTGTTGGTTTAGTTGTTTAAACCTAACTGTTGGTTTAGTTGGTTAAACATAACTTTTGTTTTTAACGTAATGTCGTCCTGAAAAAAAGTCGTTCCTTGCCACAAAAAAAAACAGACAATTCTTGTTACTGTACACAAAACCAATAGATTGCATCTTGTAACTACTTCATGAACTGCCGTGTTGGAATAAATCAGTTTAAACCTCTTCAATCTGACCACTGAGCAGACTGCAGAGAGAATAACTCAATATTTAGAGTTCAATAATGATCCAGGACAACTGAAACTAATTCAACATCAAGTTCAACAGTATTCTCATGTAACAGTGAATCTTTTCATTCAAACCACATCTGGTGTGTGAATGATGCTGATTTTATCTCTGTTTACAAAGTTATTATTGAAGGAAGCCTCTTCCATCTAGTGAAGCTTGTTTTAGAGACGTGTTTATATAACTGACTGTTTCCAGAGCTGCTTTCATGACTGGATCTTGTATTTACATCTTGTGTTCCTTCAGAATACATTTAAATGACTTACGCTTTAAAAAAACAAGTCTTTCTCTTCCTGCTGTATTTTATTCGGAGACACAAACAAGGTCACAGCGAGGTCTGATCCGTCCAGTGTTTTATTCATCAACCTGTACGACACTTATGTTTTATTGATGTAACAAGTTATTGATTATTTATGTCTCGTCTTGTTCCCATGCTGTATATTTTTGCACATAAGGTCCAGGCTGATGCAGGTGTTTTTCTGTTACAAATGTAACTTTATGGGGAAAGTCTGGAGCAAATATTAACAGTGATTTACTGCATGTATGAGCAACAATGAGGCAACGAAGATTTATCCAAGCAGGAGGGTCTGGAAGCACACAGCCTTGGTAGAAGTACACTATGTGGCCAAAAGTCACTGATTTTACCATAGTTTTGTTTCATAACTTGAGTACTTTACTAATGTAAGTTCAGTAAACATTGTAAACATGAGTTTATGGTCTCAATCTCTAGTTTCAAGTCTTCTTCAATACAGCATGATGTTCATTTAGTAAATGATGCTCCATTTAGAGTCAAACAGACCATAAAGCAGGGGATGCTTTAGGGCGGGGCTACACACTGATTGACAGGTCGTTACCACAGAGTTGTCATTTCTGGGAGTTGATCGTGTTTTCATTTCACAACTTTAACCCTTTAACCCATGTTATCACTTCATGAAAGTTAATCTTTAACATTTTTGTAAACCCTTTAGTGTCACTTCTGGTTGCAAAAAAACAAGATGGCGACGGCCAAAATGGTGAACCCGAGGCTTCAAACCGTAGTCCAAAAACCAATGGGTTACGTCACGTTGACTACGTCCACTTCTTACATACAGTCTGTGAAACAATTGTAGGGATGAAATGTTTTTTCATTTTTTTCATTCTATATTTCATTATATTACTCATTGTTTAACTTACATTTTTTACCGTGGTATGGAAATTTCATTGGTATTGGTACCGACTTAGCTCTATCTTCTATCACTACTTCTGGTTGCATAAAGGGGTGGAGATCTCTGTGTACTCAAGTCAAGTTACTCCACACCTAAATGGGAAAACCATTTATTATGAAGCTGGTTTTATCCAGGGGGGCATTGTCATGTTGGAACAGGGAAGAGACAAACACTGAAAAAAGACCTTTGATGCAGCTTTTATGTGATGTATTTCGACTAAATGTTCCCTAAAAACCAATATGTAGTCAGTGACAACTGCAGTAAGCAGTGGGCAGAGAGTTATGACCTGGAAGGCTGCATTGTACCTCCGTCCAGGGCCAGTATCATCCGTCTGCATCTGTCCAATGTTCAGAATAATGGTGCTGATGTCCCTTCAAATAGAATAAATCGCCGCTTCAGTTCTACTATTTGTAACCTTCTCTACACTGCAGCTGGACTGAATGTTAAACAGACGATTCTGCAAAGTTTTCCAGATAACAGATCATTCTATTTTCTCAAACATTACTGATATTATTAACAGATTATTATTATTATTATTATTATTATTATAAACTTTAAATGACTGTGTTCGTAGTTATTTTATGTTAGATTCTAAGTAAAAAAAACTGTCAATCAAATCAACGACAGTTGTGCTTCCAAAACACCTCCAACATTCAAGAGTTCGATTTTTGGAATAATTAAAGAACACAATTAGACTCAAAATTATGACTTTAAGCTCATTAATACGAGAAAGGTCATAATCATACGATCCTTTTTCAGATCTCTTATTTAACAGTTTCCTACACATTAAATTTATATACTACCAAATTTCAGTAGCAAATATTTTTTGAGAGAAACTAAATGAAGTTTTTTCATCAACATAATGAGGAAACGTATCTGTTAAAACTGAACATGATCCAGACAGCGATTAAGTTTCCCTCAAAGCACATTTGGCAAAACAAAGCAGCAGAATATAAATGTCACTTTTAGTAAACAAGGTTGATTAATTATGAGTATTTTCAACACATTCTCATTCCTAACCCATCAAATACAGACGCTTCAACAGTGGCCCTACGCTTCAAACTATGACTCTCTACGTTCACCTCGAGTCAGTTTTTTTAACTAAATCTTTTAGGCAACAAAAAGTACCTGGTTACGCATTACGTAGGTAAGTTACGTAACATAAGTAAGGTAACATAAGTCAACGTTGACATGAACAGAGGTCTCCTGGGTGAAGGTCCTATGTTTGTTTGTCCCATCAACATTCTCCTTTGAACTGCCCAGAAAACTGATCTCTAACTGATTTAATTCCCTTTTGTTTCCTCTTGTGTTTGAGGCTTTGTCAGATGTTGATGTGGGACTAAATGAGACAGTTTGTATGTTTGAGGGTAAGTTAGATATCCTGAATCACAGACACAAATCACAGCTGATCCACGGATCCAGCCTTCAGACAGAAGCATTAACTTAACAAACGGCTCCTGCTGATAGGACGTCCGCTGGTGAAGCCGTTAAGCCGTATCCGTAGCAACAGGCGTTGCTGGTTACAACACACTGTAGTTTATTTTGACAACTTGAGAGTCAGAATACAGAAAAACTATGTGAACCTATGGACTGACAGCTAGCTCTGATTAAACAAAAAACTCATGAGCAGCTCATGTACACCTTTCATTCAGATATAAGACAGAACTGTTTCATAGGCTGTAAAGACAAGAAGTCACCGTGACCTCACCCGTTGGTTTGTGGACGTTTTAAAGCCTCCAGTTCAGCATTTCATAAGTACTATGAAATGCAGTGTTCCCCGTAGATCTGAGGAGCTCACATTCACCACTGAACATCCTTTAGTCCTCAGCTAAACATCCTCCAACGGTGAAGTGGATCGGATCAACGGTTGTGGAGGAAATTGAAGGACAGGCAGATTGCTTCAGTTTTAATTAGATGATTCATGTCGGCGATGAAAACATCACAGAAACACAAAGACATTGAGCGTTTCATGGAAGACAAAGAAAACACGTTAAAAGGTTCACCTTCAGAGAGTTCTATTCATCACACCTGCTGGATTCATCCCTCCTTCAATGTTTTCTAAACCTTTTATTTATTCAGGGAAAGCTGACACCTACTGCTTCACATTCATTCAGCCTCTCTCTCTCTCTCTCTCTCTCTCTCACACACACACACACACAACTTTACACTTTTACTGCTTTTCATCCACAGTGACAATCTAGACCAAAAAGGTTTAGTCCTACATGAGAAAGAGAGAAAGTATGTTTTATATATGCTGTAGCAGGATGCTGGTGAGCAGTGAGAGAGGAAATGAAACTATTAATGCACAAAACTCAAAAAGCTAAATGCTTTTTCATATTTCCATTTCATCATTAGCTGTCCAGACTATCCATCACAACTGTTATCACATAAACTGACTGAATGACTGGCTAATTGTAACTTAATCAGACAGTGAATTTGATTAAGATTTTATCAAATAATCAAATGGTTTGAGATTTATGCACCATAGTGTTCATCGTCGTGGCAGTAATCAGAAAATTAAATTCAGCTGCTGTTGTGAACTGTGTGATTAACAATCTTTTGTTCTTTCATTTATTTCAATGTGAGTGGTGCGTTCAGGCTGCAGCTTACCGCAGGGAAGCAGAAACTAAAATGTAACCTTGTAACCTCAGCGCAGGCAAACTATTTACATGTCTGGGGATTTTACTAAGAAGACAATTAGTTTTTAGTTTCATTTAGAAAAAATCTACATTTCTGTAATATTTAGCAGCCAAATCAAATAGTTTACAGGATATTCAACCTTTGTTTCTTCATAATGCTTTTAATACTTCACTTGTTTCTTTACGAGGTTTGTATAAAGGTCATAAAGTAGTTTATGAATATGAGATACGAGTTTACAGACATTAAGGTGTTTTGCTGGTTACACCTACAGTCTATGTTCATATCTCTGCAGTATAAAGTGTGTTTGTGTTGATGAATCCATGTCGCTGTCCGTGGTGCTGAAGCAGAAAACAGGAAGTTATGGGTAATAAATACTCAAGTAAAGGTCTTAACGAAGAGACGCTTGACATTTTGGTAATACGCTCAATCATTTTCTGTTTGATGTTTGGATTCTTAGACTGCTGCCACTCTCATGTCTGTTCGCTAACTACCAAGCTAAGCCAGCAGTTGTCAGCTTAGCTTAGCATAGAGACTGGGAATAAGGGGAAATGGCTAGCCTGACTCTGTCCACAGCTAACATCTACCAGAGAATCACTGTTTGACACATTGTTTAAGAGGCCAAATCGCCTTTTTCTAAAAGAAGTGAGGACAATAGTTTTGGCTGAAAACACAACAGAACAGAGGATGCTAGTCTATCTTGGTTTCAGTTTGTCTTCTCTACCATTTGTTGCCTCTAAACCCAGTGAGCAGAGCTTCAGTGCAGCCTGGGCTTCTGCATTTCCCCCAGACTGAAACAGTTGCAGTAAAACAGCATGTTGAATAACTCAGTGAGTGATAGACCATGAGGTGTAAACCAACAGGATCCATGTGATGGTAAGAATGATGTGAATGGAGGAGAAAAATCTGGTAGATTTCTATGTTTGTATCTACAAGTGAAGAATGAGTCAAGATTTATCGTGAATCAAGAAGTGACAGTGTTTCAGTGTCCGAAACAGGAAGTCCTGCATCAGAGAAAACATTGGCTTCCTGCCGTACGCTGGAGCTTATGTCTGATGAGCTTAAACTGGACTAAATAAACACTCTCATGGTTAACGTCCTCTCTTTGTGGTGGCCTTGTACATGACACAGATATCTCACCTCTTTAAGTTCAAATGTCTTCATCCAGCCACAGGCTGCAGCTCCTCTGAGGCTTTCCGTTTAAAGGCTCCACCAACATCAACATCTGTTACCATAGCTACCGATGTGGTGCTGTCCAGAGAAAGTTGGGTTTTTAAGGGGAAAGAAAACATGAAAAGGCTTTGTCACCGGGCCTTAATTGTGGTTTAGAGTGCCGGCAATGCTCTCAGTATGAGGAGAATGTAATTATCTAGCCTCTGATAGAACCCTGAGGCCGGTGACTCATGAGTCAACCTGTGGACATCAGGACTGAGACAACAAGTCAACAAGTGTAGCTTCAGTTTACATCCATGTCCATCATTTTATCCTTTTAGATATTAGTTTGAAATTGTCATAATGAGCGTATTCATTCTTAAGTTATGGCCAAAGACATTCGTATCAGTTCATCTTTGAGTCCAGGGGGACGTGTGTGCCACATTTGAAGACGTTCCCTCCAGGTGTTCCTGAGATAATGCTCATGGGAGTTGACTGGACATGTAGTCGAACAGACAACCTGAAAACATAAAGCTTCTGACCGGATGAACACTCAGCGGGGGGGCAAAGAAAACCAGAGAATGGAGGCATAACACTGAACTCAGGAGGAGAACCTTCAGGATGGAAAGAGGAGGAAGGAAACTGATGATAACTATTTTATGTATTTGTGTAGCTTGCAGGAGAAACTTCATTTCATTGCTTTCTAGCTTTCCAATCACATCCCGTCCAATCTCTACTTCTGTCCCTCCTTTAGTCTAATTACCTTTCTTACTCATTCTACTTCTGGACTTTCTCTTTCTCCAGCTCCTCTGACCCCCCCTTTACCTTTTAGAATAAGCCTTGTTTACGCATCACCACCACTCCTAAAAGCAGAGCAGCAGAGTGCATTTCCTCTGAAGAACTCCTGCTGTCAAGACACACTGGAAAGAAATCTCACATTTCAAAATGTAAAAATGTTTTTGGCAGACAGGTTGGCTGACCATCAGGTTAGATATTAGTGTTTCTCCCATCATAGATATCTGTCTTATTGTTTGTATTCTGTTTGGCTACGGTTCCTGAACCTGGACCAACCCTTACCTCTAACCCTAACTATTGGAACGTGACATATTGACTCATAAAATCAATCTGGTTTAATGGATTTGATGAATTTTGAAGAGGACATTTTGTTAAAACCATAAACTGTACATAAGAAGTGGACATAGCCATCATGACGTCACTCATTGGTTTGTGGACGGACTTTCAAAGCTCTGTTTCAACTTTTTTTTCAACCACTGTTGCAACCAGTGTTCCATTTAGAGTCTGTTTGACTCTAAATGGAGCATCATTTACTAAATGAACATCATGCTGTATTGAAGAAGACTTGAAACTAGAGATTGAGACCATAAACTCATGTTTACAATGTTTACTGAGGGAATAAATCAAGAGAGAAGTAGAGTCATTTTCTCATAGACTTCTATACAACCAGAGGAGTCGCCCCCTGGTGGACAGGAGAGAGAATGCAGCTTTAAGACACCAGTATGCTTTAGGGCGGGGCTACACACTGATTGACAGGTCCACACCAGAGACGTATACGGCGTCTCTACGTCACTCCTCCTCAGTCCATATATGGTCACTTCCTGTTCACTGGTTGCAAAAAATGGCGATGACTGTATTCTGAGACGGCGAACTCAAGGCTTCAAAACGTCAAGATGACAACGTCCACTTCTGACGTTACTGAGAGGCCTGTTCTGAAATAATCAGACAGCGAGGACAACACTCAGTGTGTTTTTATGTTTCCTCATACAGCCAGTTCAGTGTTTGTGTTCATCATCGTGACAGGAAGTGATCGGGGCTCCAGTAACCACTCCAATGATTACGCTCATTACCCATGAGCCTCGTTGAGCTTGTGGAGGACTTTCAGGGCAGCTAACGTCTCGTTAGGGGCTCGTTAGAGAGCCATCAGGTCCAGAACCACAGCCGGATCACAGCTGTGCGGTCAGGAAATGAGCTTCCCGTTAACGGGGTCTGATGTGACATCCTTTGAGGAGGAAGACGTCGCTGCCTGTCGGTAAACAGACTGAACACGAGACCGGTGCCTCCGAGCTCTGCAGCTTCAGGGAATTAAAACTCCTCATTCACTTATCCTCTGGAAGCAGGACTCTGTCCTCAGGAGAGCCGTGACAGAGACACTTACTGCAGCCAGAGTCCAGTAACACTGTGTGGTCCGGTGTCACCAGAGGAAACACGGCGATGTCACTAAAAGGTTCAAACTTTAACATCAGAGGAGGTGTTTCCTGTTTCCAGCTGACAGCCACGAACACAATCTGATCCCAGACCAGCTGTGTCACATCAGGCTCTGACCAATGAGCAGAAAACACTTAAACACCAGTTGTCCTGCTCTCAGATGAAACAGTGTGTACGTTTGGTCCTTTGGTTAGATCCTCTCCCATGAAGGACACATAATGTACTGAACTTTACCTTTACTGCAGGAAGCACACACACACACACACACACACACACACACACACACACACACACACACACACACACACACACACACACACACACACACACACACACACAGTAACCTGAGTTTCACTGGTAGCTGCATGGTCTCTCTTTCTGTCTCTGTCTTGGTGAGTTTGGTTGATTTCTCAACATTTCAATACACACACACATCATGATTACAATAATGAATAACAAGCATTTACATTTGTGCATCTACAACTGAAAAGAAAGAGAAAGATGGAGGGGAGGTGGATGAGATGTCTTTCCTCCAGCAGACATCTGTTGATTCTCCGTGTGATTTATTGATCACGTATCGTACATACTTCAGTATCAGCACTTCTGTACTTATCTTCACCTAAACAACCATCTGTTCTAAACCTAACTAAGTATTTCACCACTTTACTGATAAAACCCTCAGTGTTTATCTAAAGCTCAGTTTGAGGAGAGTCCAGATGTTTCTGCTTCAACAGATATTAATGTTCATATAAAGGTTGAGTCACTCTGTTTCTCCCAGAATCCACCTGAAGGCTGACGGAGACTACAGATAAAACAACTGCTCCAGTATTCCCTCTCTCTCTGATTTTAACAGTCTCTCGCCCCAGAGGCTCCTCTGCAGTCACTTCATCTCTGATCTGCAGTCAGCTGGAGAGAAACATGCAGCAAGTTCTTCTGTTGGATTCATGTGAAATGTGTGACATTCACATCACGTCATCCCAGCTGTGAGTGTCAGCTGACTCGACATGTTTGACTCTGAATCTTCTCATTCAGCAGAGGTGGAACATATTTTCAATTCATACAGTTTTTCCACTTCCTGTTCATTTCTAACCAACATACGAACAACCGGACACACAACGGACTGCTGAGCTGCTCAACCAAACGAGAAGGATTCATGTTGTTGTACGACACAGTGTCATGACAGGTTTCTGGTACAGGAACACAAATTGTCTGTTTTTGACAAGATTACTTTAAAGTTTAGGTAACAACGTTCCCACCAAGAGTGAAATGTGAACTGTTATAGATATGATTATGATTATGATTATGAAGATATGTGAAGGACACCCAGGCACTAAGATGTGCTTTGATAGTAGTCAGCTTGTTATATGGAACCCAGAAAGACAACATAACGTTCCCATATTATCATATCCAGTTACTGCCACTAATAAGTCCCCCGCTTACTGAACTCTTCCCCTCTATAAAAATAAACGTCTTGCTCGTTGCATTAAGCTCGTATGACTTTATAACCGTGTTATCGGCCTTATTTGAGAATCCAAAATGTCTCTGATGCACACCCGCGGTGTTATGTGTTTGCTTTATTGGATGTTACAGCCGTTTCTCTGTTTTTCAAAGGATGCGGCCAAATCAGATTTCACCTCAGAAGGCCGGTTCCGCGCGGCGCCCTGAGGGAGAACCGTTCTGTCAGCTCCGCTTTACGTCACAACACAAACACACTCCGGCGTTCCTTCTGACCGTCTCCACACAGGACTGACCTTGGATTAAAGGGTGAAGAATCGGCCTGTTGATTGCTCGTTAAGGGTGAGGCGCGCCGTGCGTCATCAGAGCGCTTCGGTCTGTTTTCACATGATCACCGGTTTGGAGTTAATGACGATCACACATTCACCTCGGGGGGGCTTCAGGAACCTCCGTGCATCTTAAGTGTTTGTCGGGTGTCAGACGCCGACTTGTTTCTGTCTGCAGGCCACCCAGAGAGAGAGCTAAAGAGTTCAGCTGACGGAGGTTCGGCTGACGGAGGATCTACAGCCGGCGTCTCTTCTGTCATCCTGTCGTTCTCATTTCTTCCTCATGAGCAGAACTTCTCCTCCAAACACAAACGTTGGTGTGAAGTCTGTAACTCGCCATCACAACGCCGTGCTCTGACTCCAGTTCATTCATAAATTCACACACTGATGCATACACATCCATGTGACCTCCACCTTCACTGAAACCCAACCTGTAACACCATGTGTTAAAAACAGCTTCTCCTCCTGCAACATCCACCGGCTGAAAACTCTGAAAAACATCCGATGAAACCGTTTCTAGCTTTAGATTCTGCTGCCACTCTTTTTTTATTCTAGCCATCATGAATGAAACACTCAAAAATATTATAATTCTTGGTGTATTTTTAGTATAATTAATATAATAACCACCTCGTCTTCATCCTCTTTCTCACTCCCTGTTTCTTTCTTTTGATCAAATTCAATTTCTCAATTTTAAATCATCTCTCATCGTTCTGTCATCATGTGTTTCATCACAATCATTTCATCTCTCCCTCATCCTGTCTGACACACACACACACACACACACACACACACACACACACACACACACACACACACACACACACACACACACACACACACACACACACACACACACACACACACACCGTGTATCAGCAGTTAAACCCTGAATGACTGGGCTCAGTTGGACAGACTGAGGTCTTTAAACATGATGGAGATTATAAATAATTCATGTTCGGTGGCTTTAGTGAGCTGCATCACTATTCATGTGAGGACCCTCGTAGAAATAAAGCAAACTGTGGTTTATTATAACATTATAATCCATAAAAAGATTCATTAACCCTTAAAAGGCCCAGTGAAGACGTGTGGATGGTAAACGATGTCCTCACTGTCCAAAACTCTCTCTATATGTTAATTAAATATCCTCTTTTACGTCTTTTAAAATGTATCATAACTGCTACAAATGACCTGACATTCAAAAAGATGGCCTTACTGTCCAAAAATGTCCCCGCTGTCCCCATATTCTAAAGATATCATCACTTTTGTATTTTCCAAATGTCCTGAATAACTTCCCAAAAGTGTCCTGACATCTAAAACTCTCCTAACTTTCTAGAAAAATGTCCTCATTGTCCAAAACTCACCCTAGTTTGTGAAAAACTTTCTTCACTTCTATCTTTTTCAATTGTGCCAAACTAACGGCAAACATCAGTCGTTCCAAAAATGTCCCCACTGTCCTTATTTCATAAAGCTATCTGCAATTCAATCTTTTCAAATGTCCTGACTAACTTTCCAAAAACGGTCCGTATTTTCTAAAATACAACCTCACTTACATCTTTTCAATTGTGCCTAATTTTCCAAAAATGTCCCCACTGTCCCTATTTTCTAAAGGTGTCCCTTCCATCTTATCAAATGTCCTGACTAAATTTCCAAAACTGTCTTAACCTTTGTAAAAATGTTCTCCCTGCCCGAAACTCTCCATATTTTCAGATAAATATCCTCACTTCTATCTTTTCAAATTTGTCCTAAATTATAAAAATGATCTGATATTCAAAAGAATGTCTCTACTGTCCAAAGGTGTCCCAACTTTCAAAAAATGGTCTTCTCTTTCCTCACTGTCCCTGATTTCTAAAGATATCTTCACTTCTATCATTTCAAATATTCTGAAACGTCCCTACTTACCCAAACTATTCTGACTATCCAAAAATATGTTGACTTTACAAAAATGTCTGGATTTTCTGATGACAGCGTTACATCTTTCTTTTCAAATGTCCTGTCTAACTTTCTTAAATATGTCATCACACTTTTCAAAAATGCACGAAATTTGTAAAATCAATCCGTCTTTCTAAATTGTTCCAATTTCCCCAAAAATGTGCTCACTTTTTTCAGATAACCCCAACCCTAAAGAAAGGCTTTCCACAATGTCTCCACTTTCCAAGACGCCCTCACTAAACAGAAATGTCTTCTCTTATAACAACGTCCACACGTCTTCATCTTCAACAACGTGTTTAGTTTCCAAAAAACTGTTCCTCACAAGAACAGAAGTAAAAACACAAACACAACTTCTGTTTTCTGTCAGATTGTAGAGATGAAAATATGAAATCATCTCCTACAACAATGTGTTATTGAGTTACACTCTGCTCCATTGTCTTCTATTGTTTTCTTTTCTCTCTTTTCTCTCTTTAGTTCACTCCTTCACTATCTCATCTTCTCACCGTGATCACGCTGCATAGAACGAGGAAGACTCCAGAGACTCTTCGTCTGCAGCATCACAGACTCATCACAGACTCATCACACAGTCATCTGATAGAATATCTTCTCACAGTGAGAACATGAGGTGTTAATCAGTTCATCATGGTGATCACAGTTCAGAAGATGTTTGGAGATAACAGAGAGGTTCACCACACAGGGAACAGAGAAGCTCTTTATATACACAATATGATATGAATATAGCATTCAGTGGTGGACGAAGAACTCTGTGAGAACAAGTATCACAGTGTAAAAACACTCCTTTACAAGTAAAAGTACTGCTAAAAAAGTATCCGAGTAAACTCAGCAAAGGAAACAATCAACACCAGACACTGATCGATAAAAAACTGATTTTCTTTACGACACAGCTAACCAGAAATTGTCATTATTAATCTACAAAGCACTAAAATATTATATTTAAAAAATAAACTTGTTGCATCTTTAAATCTACATATAATAATAATAATAATAATAATAATAATAATGTTAATAATAAAATAGAACATTTAAATGCAGCTGATTTTAATTGTTGTGCAGCTTCTTCTGTAACACATGCATCATATTTAATAAGAATATTATCAGGTTACTATGTCAAATAATAGACGGACTAATAAATGGAGCGGGTCAGGAGTTAACAGTACGATACAGTAAATGTCGAGGAGCAGAAGTATAAAGTGGCATCCATTAGAAATACTCAGAGAGCAGAGAGGATGAAATTACATTAAATGACATTTATAGGAATAATGAGCATCTGAGATCAGTGGAGGAGGAAGTTTAGGAGCAAAAATACTCTGGTCAATAAAAAACACCTGCTTATGTACAGATATTTATGGTTCCTATGGTTTAGAGCATTAGGATCAAACCATCTGGTTGATTTCATTTTAGTGTAGCTGTAGTCAGGTGAGAATATAAACACAGAGCTTGAACAATACATACAACTTGCATATTAAAATATTTCCCCCGCAGACTCGGAAGACAGACAAAAGGAAGTTTTCAATTCCAACATAGAAACAAAATAACAGACGTGTGTGATAATTTCAGTTGCAGTGTTTCATAAATTCATCTCAAGCATCTGTTCCCAGACCAGATACTGAAACAGTGGTGAGCATTAATGCCAGTCAAACTGCGGACACATCATTTATCCTCACTTGTTGAGGACTTTACACTCAACAGTATGATAAGATAAGATAAGATAAGATAAGATAAGATAAGATAAGATAAGATAAGATAAGATAAGATAAGATAAGATAATCCTTTATTAGTCCCGCAGCGGGGACATTTGCAGGTTACAACAGCGGAGAGTAAAGTGCACACAAGAGACATAGTAGAAGAAGACAAGATACAAAACAAGTATTATAAATAAGCAATAAAAAAAACAGTAGAAAAAACAACAATAACTGAAATAATGATAATAATAATAATAATAATAATACTCTATGGTTTAGAGTACTAGAATGTGGTGTAAAACTATGGATCAGGTCACTTGTTGAGGACTTTACTCTCAATTATATCATTATGATGAGAAGAAGAAGAGCTGCTGATGAATGAATGATTGAACACAATATGAGTTGTTGCACTTACAGTTGTGCACTTATTGTATCAGTTTACTGCACTTATCCTATTCGTAGTAGTTTGTAGCACTTATTATATTCGTATTAGTCTGTTGCAATTATTGTTTTCGTAGTAATCTGCCTCTGCACTGTACTTTTGCTCTGGTTTATGCTTTAAGATGCTTGTTTAAGAAAGGAGATGCACTTATGACTTCTGGTGACTAGTAGTTCTCTTGAATACCTATGTTGAATACACTTCCTGTAAGTCGCTTTGGATAAAAGCGTCTGCTACATGACTGTAATGTAATGTAATGTAATGTAATGTAATGTAATGACAAGCTAAAAAATAAAAAATAAAAAATGAAAAATAAAAAAAAAAGTATTATAAATAAGCAATAAAAAAAACAGTAGAAAAAACAACAATAACTGAAATAAATAATAATAATAATAATAATAATAATAATAATAATACTCTATGGTTTAGAGTATTAGAATGTGGTGTAAAACTATGGATCAGGTCACTTGTTGAGGACTTTACACTCAATTATACCATTATGATGAGAAGAAGAAGAGCTGCTGATGAATGAATGAATGAACACAATATGAAAGGAACATTGTGGAGGTGGAGGTGAGAACAGGTGACCTGCATGAAGCTGATTAGGTGAGTGAGAGAGTGAGACAGGGAGTATGGAGGAAGAACTGTGACAGGTAGGGCTAAAGGAACATTATAGAAGATGTGGAGGTGGAGGTGGAGGTGGAGGTGGAGGTGAGGACACCTGGTCCTACCTGTCCGCGCTGAGGGCCGTCAGAGTGAACACCGACACGCCGACAGAGGTGAGCTGGATGACGGGGATGAGCTTGCAGGCCGCCTGCCCGAACACCCACTCCTCAGAGAAGTACCGGAACGCGTCCACCGGCACGCAGGTGAGCAGCAGCAGGAGGTCCCCGGCGGCCAGGCTGGAGATGAAGATGTTGGGGACGCTCCTCATGGCGCTGTTGGTGATGAAGATCTTCACCAGAGTGATGTTCCCCAGCAGACCCACGGTGATGATCAGGATGTACACCGAGGTCATGACGCAGCGCACCACCCCGTCAGAGGACGACCACCAGCCGGGATCCTCCGTCGAGTTCACAGCCTCAGAGTCCCCGACCGGGAGGCTGGAGAGGAACTCGTCCTCCATCACCTGAGGGTGGGGAGGAGGAGGGATGGAGGAGGAGAGGAGGAGGAGGAGGAGAGAGGAGAGGAGGAGGAGGTATCCAGAGGCGCTCTGCTCCAACAGGAGGCTCCGCGCGTAAAGACGCAGAGACGGACTGAGAGGTGGGTTACTCCAACACCGCACAGAGGAGGAGGAGGAGGAGGAGGAGAGGAGGAGGAGAGGAGGAGGACAGGTTAACAGACACCAGCTCACCTGACTGAGGGCTCTGCTCTCTCTCTCCCTCTCTCTCACTCACTGACTGACTGACTGACTGAGAGAGATAAAGAGAGAGAGAGAGAGAGAGAGAGAGAGAGAGACAGAGAGAGAGAGAGAGAGAGACAGAGAGAGAGAGAGAGAGAGAGAGAGAGAGAGAGAGAGAGAGAGAGAGAGAGAGAGAGAGAGAGAGAGAGAGAGAGAGAGAGAGAGAGAGAGAGAGAGAGAGAGAAAGAGAGAGAGAGAGAGAGAGAGAGAGAGAGAGATAAAGAGAGAGAGAGAGAGAGAGAGAGAGAGAGAGAGAGAGAGAGAGAGAGAAAGAGAGAGAGAGAGAGAGAGAGAGAGAGAGAGAGAGAGAGAGAGAGAGAGAGAGAGAGAGAGAGAGAGAGAGAGAGAGAGAGAGAGAGAGAGAGAGAGAGAGACATAGAGAGAGAGATAAAGAGAGAGATAAAGAGAGAGAGAAGAGAGACAGAGAGAGAGAGAGAGAGAGAGAGAGAGAGAGAGAGAGAGAGAGAGAAGAGAGAGAGAGAGAGAGAGAGAGAGAGAGAGAGAGAGAGAGAGAGAGAGAGAGAGAGAGAGAGAGAGAGAGAGAGAGAGAGAGAGAGAGAGAGAGAGAGAGAGAGAGAGACAGAGAGAGAGAGAGAGTGAGACTGATGCTCATAAAGACAAGGAGGTTCCTTTGACACTGGTAACATAGACTCTCTGTCTCTCTCTACTGACTCTGTCTGTGTGTGTACTGTGTGTGTGTGTGTGTGTGTGTGTGTGTGTGTGTGTGTGTGTGTGTGTGTGTGTGTGTGTGTGTGTGTGTGTGTGAGAGTGTGTGAGAAAAAAAGGGAGCTCTACAGGCTGGAGAAAAGGAAGCAAAAAATATATTCAGAGAGGAAGAGAGGATGAGAGAAAAAAAGGGGAGGAAGAAGGATGACAGGATGAGGGGAGAAAAGGAGGAGCAAGGGATGATTAGAGGAAGAGGAGGATGAAGGGATGAGGGGAGGAAGAGGAGGATAGGGATGAGGGAGGAAGAGGAGGATGAGAGGGATGAGGAGAGGAAGAGGAGGATGAGGGAGGGATGAGGAGGAGGATGAGGGAGAGGAGAGGAATGAGAGGGATGAGGAGAGGAAGAGGAGGATGAGAGGGATGAGGAGAGGAAGAGGAGGATGAGAGGGATGAGGATGAGAGGGAGAGGGAGGAGGATGAGAGGGATGAGGAGAGGAAGAGGAGGATGAGAGGGATGAGGAGAGGGAGGAGGAGGAGGATGAGGAGAGGATGAGAAGAGGAGAGGAGGAGGATGAGAGGGATGAGGAGAGGAAGAGGAGGATGGAGGGAGAGGGGAGGAAGAGGAGGATGAGAGGGATGAGGGGAGGAAGGATGGAGGGATGAGGAGAGGGAGGAGGATGAGAGGGAAGGGGGAAGAGGAGGATGAGAGGGATGAGGAGAGGAAGAGGAGGATGAGAGGGATGAGGAGAGGAAGAGGAGGATGAGAGGGATGAGGGGAGGAAGAGGAGGATGAGAGGGATGAGGAGAGGAAGAGGAGGATGAGAGGGATGAGGAGAGGAGAGGAGGATGAGAGGGATGAGGAGAGGAAGAGGAGGATGAGAGGGATGAGGAGAGGAAGAGGAGGATGAGAGGGATGAGGGGAGGAAGAGGAGGATGAGAGGGATGAGGAGAGGAAGAGGAGGATGAGAGGGATGAGGAGAGGAAGAGGAGGATGAGAGGGATGAGGAGAGGAGGAGGAGGAGGATGAGAGGGATGAGGAGGATGAGGATGAGGAGAGGAAGAGAGGGATGAGAGGGATGAGGAGAGGAAGAGGAGGATGAGAGGGATGAGGAGAGGAAGAGGAGGATACACAACGTGGACAAAAGTATGTGGACACCCTTGGCTTGGTTTAGACTGGTGTCTCTGTGCTGTTTCCTCTCAGATCCATAAAGAAATGTTTTAGTGGGATCCGACCTGAACCCCACCCGGCACCAGACAGACCTCTTCATCACCAACACCACCCACTGAGTGACGGGAACAACACAGACGTTTACCTGTGGGAGACGGGGTTCTTCTTTTCTTCTTCAGCTCACAGTTATGGTTTATTTTCCGTATCATTTCTTCATTTTAATCGTTTTTGGTTGTTTTATTCTTCTTTGTTTGTTGTTGCGGGGTTATTCTTTCATTGATTTTATTTTTGGCAGGAGGGCTTTGAGCTTATTTTGGAGGTGGTGTTGGTCTTTTGGGGGTAATAACTCTTTTTGGACAGGTATTATTTCTTTCTTGTAAATATTTGTGTGGAAAGTCTTTTAAACGATGTGCCATTCAACCGTTTTAATTTGTTTGTTATTTTATAATAAAAGATAAAGAAAACAGAATAAATAAAGAGAGAGAGAGAAGATTGACAGAGAGATACTGAGGATGATGGAGAATAAACGAGTGCTGACCAAACTGTTTTAAATTTTCATAGATTTGATTCATTTCCATGCGTCCATCAGTCTGAAGAGCTTCCTTCTGGTTGCATGCTGGGAATGAGTCTCCTCCCGTTGTTGCACAGTAAAGGTTCTATATCTCATCTCATGGTTCCATAGAATTATGTTTTTATAGATTTATAAATGTAGAATGTTCAGTAAAGTATGTCTGAAACATATTTAAGGTTTCTTATCTGAAGTCTTCAGATCCAGTCTGTCTGTCTCCATCACGTCCTCTCGAGCCGACTGAGGTAAGTGACCTTCTCACAGGTCAGAGGTCAGAGGGAACACCGATCTCACCGTCTTCATGATGTCATTCTGCAGATACGCCTCCAAAACACATCCTGCAAAAACGCTGAGATTCTGTTGTCAGGTTTTTTTTAGCACAAACCCTCCAGTGATTGGGACTAAAGAGCTGCAGGCACACGAGGAATCCACACCGACGGTCTTATCTTCTGCTCACAGCTGCAGGGCGGCTTCATTCAGAAACCCAGAGCTTCACTCTGTGAGCTCCAGCTCAGCGGATCGTTAGATGTCCAGGTTTCACGCGTGTTTCCGTCACTATCGGGAATAAAACGGAGGGGAAGCCACAAAGAGGAACACAGATCAGTGTTTAAACATCTTTCTTTTCCTGTTTTCCTATTCTAAAACCTTTCCTCCATCAGATTGTTGTGTTTCACTCTAACAGATGCACTTAATGTGGAAACATCAGGGAGCCGGTGGGAGGTTCAGGGACAGAGGCACATTAAAGCAGCTCTAACAGCTCTGGGGTCAGTCCGTTTCTCAGAAGTGCTTTTTTGGTGACTAACCCTCGTCTGAGTGGAAACACAACAGGAGCTTCCTGATGGGTTCTCCTCCAGAACACTCGTCTCACCAGAGTCCTCAGAGGGCCGAAGATCACATCATTGTGGTGTGTGTGTGTGTGTGTGTGTGTGTGTGTGTGTGTGTGTGTGTGTGTGTGTGTGTGTGTGTGTGTGTGTGTGTGTGTGTGTGTGTGTGTGTGTGTGTGTGTGTGTGTGTGTTTCCTCACAGGACTGTAAAGTGTTAATCATGAAGCTTTTCATCTAAAAAAGAATAAACCTAACAATCTGTCTCAAACTGATGTATTAATATTAACAAGAAATATGAATAATGTCGATTCAGTTTGGTGTTCATTTGGTTTATTTAAAAAAAAAAAAAATTGTAACCGAGAGCAACAAGCCTGATTTTTTTTTTATGAAACTAAGAATAGAATGA
The DNA here is from genome assembly GCF_027596085.1 of Anoplopoma fimbria. NCBI lineage: Eukaryota > Metazoa > Chordata > Actinopteri > Perciformes > Anoplopomatidae > Anoplopoma > Anoplopoma fimbria. The sequence goes on along the minus strand of NC_072466.1, from coordinate 1,015,619 downwards.
AATCAACATCAGGAGCATCTGAGGGTCATGTTCTCTTTAATAAGATCTGATTTAACACATGGAATAATATCTGATTTAACACATGGATAAATATATAAATATTAAATAAAATAAAATAAACCAGATATGAAAAAAATTATATATATATATGTATATATATATATATATATATATATATATATATATATATATATATATATATATATATATATGTATATACAGTTGCAATCAGAAGTATTCAACCCCCTCACCTCAAAAGACATTATAGTGATGTGGATGAAAGATAATGACAATAAATGACAAAAAACCTCATTAAACAACAAAAAATATTCATTGATACATATTTGAGTTATTTTGACAACAGAAGTTGACTTAACGTTGAAGTTCAAATGAAAAATGTAACTCTTTAAACACATGTGCATGTGCAGTATTATTCAACCCCAGCTTCAGTGCTTTTTATAACTTTAGCTTTTATAACTTCTAACAAACGTTTTGGGTAAGTGCTGACAAGCTTCTTACCCTCTCTATTAGAATCTTTGCCCGTTCTTCAGCTGCTAAAGCCTCTAGCTCAGTGATGTTTGATGGCTGCCTTCTTTAAATCCCACCAAAGACTTTCAGTCAGATTTAAATCTGGTGACTGAGAAGGCCACTCCAGGACGTTCCAGGATATGTTTCTCAGCCTAGCTTAGGTTGACTTGGAGGTGTGCTTGGGATCATTGTCTTGCTGGAGAGTCCAATGATCACCAAGGTTTAATTTGCCAACAGAAGGCATCACCTTCCTCTTTAAAATGGTCTGGTATTTCTGGGAGTCCATGATGCCAGGTCCACCATCAAGACTGTCAGTTCCTGCCACAGAAAAACAGCCCCACATCATCAATGACCCGCCTCCATGCTTGACCGTGGGGATGGTATTCTTCTGGTCAGAAGCCTTACCGCTGGTCCATATGTCCAAACAGTTCCAGTCTGGTTTCATCAGTCCATAGAACTCTGTAGTCTTATCCACATTCCTCCTGGCATATTCTAGTCGACCTTTGATGTTCCTTGTGGTGAAGAGTGGAGTGCGTCTTGGAGTCCGGCCATGAAGTCCTTGTTTATTCAGTGCACGTCTTACAGTTGCCACTGAAGCACTCGTACCAGCCTTCATCAGGTCATCCTGTAGGTGTCTTGCAGTCACACGGGGGTTTCTCTTAGATGTTCTATGTTGCTAAGGGCCCTTGATGAAATGTTGGGCTTTCTTCCACGGCCAGGCAGGTTTGCAGCTGTTCCATAAGTATTAAACTTCCTTATAATGCTCAATGGTGTCCAAAGGCCCTTCAGGTGTGATGAAATAATCTCCTCTCAGCTTTTGTGGAAGCTCCTTTGTCTTTCCCATGTTTGCAGCTCACCTTGAATACCTTCATGGGTGGGGTAGCACTTATTGAATTTGTATTTGTTTACTGCACTTATCCTATTCGTAGTAGTTTGTAGCACTTACTATATTCGTATTAGTTTGTTGCAATTATTGTTTTCGTAGTAATTTGCCTCTGCACTATACTTTTGCTCTGGTTTATGCTTTAAGATGCTTGTTTAAGAAAGGAGATGCACTGATGACTTCTGGTGACTAGTAGTTCTCTTGAATACCTATGTTGAATACACTTCCTGTAAGTCGCTTTGGATAAAAGCGTCTGCTAAATGACTGTAATGTAATATAATGTAATGTAATGTAATGTAATGTAATGGGTTTATATCTGCATCCCAGCTGAAGCAGATGAAGGATCATCATAGAGTTCCTAAAGGCTTCATTATGCTTCAACTCCACTTTAGGCAGCTTTAAAAACAACAATATTATCTCGGGGTTGAATAATTGTGACATGACATCTTAACAAAACATACTGTTACACACAAATACATCATCATGCATCGTCTGTGTTGAGTTTATGCATCACTCCACTCATACAGGAGTCATCTGAAGCAGAATCTTGCTATTTAATTGATAAATCCTTAAAGTCTTTTGGGGGTTGAATATTTCTGCAGCTGTATGTGCACATATACATATCAGCTGACCTGAGATCACACCTGTCAGTCATGTTGTGGTATGAGTCCTGTGACGTAAGACAGGTAGCACTGTTCACACCGGACGTTTAGGGATCAAACCTTCAAAATAAAAGACCGAAATCCCCCCCTTCTAAATAATAACGTGACATCTTGTTGGACACAGTTTCCAAACAAAACTGTCTCTTTGTTTATAGTCCTGTTTTCTATTTGTGACTAGTAATAGTATTTAATCCAGCCATCTATATCAATGTAATATACAATGTAATATACATTATGACTGAAAAGGCTGAAGTGTTTATATATGCCTATACCACAATCTTATCAGTTAAAAAAATATATATATAATGTTATTATTATATGATATAATAGAAATACATATTTATGTTTCTATTATTTTCTATATTTCTATTATTTCATTATTTGTAACCCACAAAATAGCCTCATAAGCATTAAATACTGCTTTTATTCCCTTTTTTATGTTTTTGTGCAGTTAACTAACAAAAATCTCTCAAATCATATTTACACATATTTACACTTGTGTGTTAAAAAAACAACCTTTGTTCACAGCCTGGCTTTGTTTTAGCTCTGAACGTTTATAATACAACAAATCATTCAATTCCTACCATGAGATGTTATGAACAAATGGATTCATGTGATCATAACCAGCTTTATTGATATCATCTTTAACTTTATAACAAGACTGTTGAATATAATAATAATAATAATAATAATAATAATAATAATAATAATAATAACCGTATTTTTTTTTTTTGACTTTCGCTATTATATATTTTTATATATTTTTTTATTTTTATATATTTTTTGACTTTCGCTATTATATATTTTTATATATATATATATATATATATATATATATATATATATATATAATATATATATATAATAATAATAATAATAATAATAACCGTATTTTTTTTACTTTCGCTATTATATATTTTTATATATTTTTTTTATTTTTATATATTTTTTGACTTTCGCTATTATTATATATTTTATATATATATATATATATATATATATAATAATAATAATAATAATAATAATAATAATAATAACCGTATTTTTTTTTTTGACTTTCGCTATTATATATTTTTATATATATATAAATATATATATAAATAATAATAATAATAATATTATATATTTTTTTTTTTTTATATATTTTTTTATTTTTATATATTTTTTGACTTTCGCTATTATTATTTTTATATATATTTATATATATATATATATATATATATATAATAATAATAATAATAATAATAATAATAACCGTATTTTTTTTGACTTTCGCTATTATATATTTTTATATATTTTTTTTATTTTTATATATTTTTTGACTTTCGCTATATATATATTATATATATATATATATATATATATATAAATATATATATATAATTTTTATATATTTTTTTAATAATAATAATAATAATAACCGTATTTTTTTGACTTTCGCTATTATATATTTTTATATTTTTTTTTATTTTTATATATTTTTTGACTTTCGCTATTATATATTTTTATATATATATATATATATATATATATAATATATATATATAATAATAATAATAATAATAATAACCGTATTTTTTTGACTTTCGCTATATATATATTTTATATATATATTTTTTTTTATATATTTTTTGACTTTCGCTATTATATATTTTTATATATATATATATATATATATATATAAATATATAAATATATATATATAATATAATATAATAATAATAATAATAATAATAATAATAATAATAATAATAATAATAATAATAATTTTAGAGGTAGTGATGTTATTATTGGGAGATATTCCTCATCCTCTCAGGGATACCTCACTGTGTGTCTCCTCTCTTTATTCTGAAAGCTGTGGGCGGAAGCAGCTCAGGTAGGTCTCACCTGCTTCACTCTCTCACTCTCTCACTCTCTCTCTGACCCGCAGCGTCCCGCAGCGTCCCGCAGCAGGCTGCATCCTGCGTGGAGAGAGAGAGAGAGAGGGGGATGAACAACACGCCGCCAGGATTACGGTTGGTGTGTGGACTCCTTTATTTCATCCTTCTGTGTGTCATCAGGAGGACCAGACACTGAGACAGTGTGTGCAGTGTGTGTTGTCATCTTTATCTTTGTGACTGTGAACTGATTTATTTATCACATTTAGAAAGTGAAAGTGATTTATGACTGCAAATCAGAGCAGGAACATTTCAAAATAAAGCTCAAGATCTTTAGAATAACTGTTTAAAGTGGATGGAAGTGCAGTTCCTTTACCCAGCCGGGTGTATCTGTGTTCTCTCTCTCTCTCTCTCTCTCTCTCTCTCTCTCTCTCTCTCTGCATTGTGTGTGACAGGAGGTTGTGTTTTTTCTTTTTCCGCTGACATAGTACTACAGGGATTATAATGCAGGGACCCCGACCGGGCCCTTTGTTGGCCCCTCTGTCTCTGTTGTTTGTGAGTCAATTGATGGAGGGATAAAAGGCAAAAAAAAAATATGCATTGACATGGGCTTTCAGGGCCGAGAGACAGAGAGAGAGACAGAGAGAGAGAGAGAGAGAGAGAGAGAGGTCAGCTGGAGAGTTTGTGGCCTTGCTGTTGTCGGCCTTTAGCGGGCCATGAGGGCCCAGAGCAGCCCTGGACTGAACCCGGGACATCCACAGACTCACCATGTCTTTAAACTACATCAAGAACTTCTACGAGGGCTGCGTGAGTAGAGCTCCGAGGTTCATCCTCACTGACACTCCTTACCTTAACAATTAGACCGGTGCAGACCAGCCCCCCCCCTCAAAACACATCGATCTGTTTTCAATTCATCTCCTTCTACCGTCCGTCTCCGTGGCATAATGTGAGCCAGCGGGCTCTTTGCTCTGTGAGGGAGGCGTTTGGGTGTTTTTGTGGTAAACATGAGTTGACGTAATAAGAGGAGGAGGTAGAGAGGAGGAGGTAGAGAGAGGAGGAGGTAGAGAGAGGAGGAGGTAGAGAGATGAGGAGGAGGTAGAGAGAGGAGGAGGAGGTAGAGAGATGAGAGGTAGAGAGAGGAGAGAGGAGGAGGAGGTAGAGAGAGGAGGAGGAGGTAGAGAGGAGGAGGTAGAGAGAGGAGGAGGTAGAGAGAGGAGGAGGAGGTAGAGAGAGGAGGAGGTAGAGAGAGGAGGAGGTAGAGAGAGGAGGAGGTGGAGGAGGAGAGAGGAGGAGGAGGTAGGAGGAGGAGAGAGAGGAGGAGGTAGAGAGAGGAGGAGGAGGAGGTAGAGAGAGGAGGAGGTAGAGAGAGAGGAGGAGGTAGGAGAGGAGGAGGAGGTAGAGAGGAGGAGGAGGAGGAGGAGGAGGAGGTAGAGAGGAGGAGGAGGAGGAGGAGGAGGTAGAGAGGAGGAGGAGGTAGAGAGAGAGGAGGAGGAGGAGAGAGAGGAGGAGGTAGAGAGAGGAGGAGGAGGGAGTAGAGAGGAGGAGGAGGAGGAGGTAGAGAGAGGAGGAGGAGGATGTAGAGAGAGGAGGAGGTTTAGAGAGAGGAGGAGGTTTTTGTTTCAGGGCCTCAGTGAGCCTCTGTTGTCGCTGCATTTATCCGGCTGACAAAAGCTGTTTTCTCTTTTGTCTCTGACTCTGTGTGTGTGTGTGTGTGTGTGTGTGTGTGTGTGTGTGTGTGTGTGTGTGTGTGTGTGTGTGTGTGTGTGTGTGTGTGTGTGTGTCTGTGCACGTCTTTTTTGTGTGTTGCATATTATCAAAATGTGAGTTTGTTCACATCGTATATGTTTTTGTGTGTTTTTTGGAGGTTACATCATGGAGATGTCTCCATGGGTCCATTACTGCACATGTGTGCTGCATTGTGTTAATGTACCTTTGTCTCACCTGTGTCAATGTGTCTCTGAGTATTCATGTGTGTGTGTGTGTGTGTGTGTGTGTGTGTGTGTGTGTGTGTGTGTGTGTGTGTGTGTGTGTGTGTGTGTGTGTGTGTGTGTGTTCCAGCTCAGGCCTCCCACGGTGATTGGCCAGTTCCACACCTTGTTCTTCGGCTCGGTGCGGATGTTCTTTCTGGGCGTCCTTGGCTTCGCTGTTTATGGAAATGAGGCGCTGCACTTCAGCTGCGACCCGGATCGCCGAGAACTCAACCTGTACTGCTACAACCAGTTCAGACCCATAACCCCTCAGGTAGGACCAAACACCAACGGCTCTGCTGCATTACACGGGGATCTTCTGGAACAGGATCATATTCTGGAACAGTCTTAAAATAAGATAAGCTAAACTACCTTTTAGAGTCAGTAGTATAAACTTGTTGCAGATTTGATGGTCAGTAAGCAACAAACAAAATAGCAAAACAGAAATGACAAAAATATACTGTAAAACAGTGATGCAAATATTTGGTTTTGTAATCATTTCCAAATTCACCAACTAAATATACAAATCCAGCCTTTCAAAAACGCTGAGAAACTGTTTCCTCTCATGCATACAGCTATTTTTAAGGAGCGGTCTAGCAGCAATCTAACAGCATCATACATTACATTCACATAACTGCAACAACACAAAATCAGACGCATAAAATTCATAACAGGCATCTACAAGTTTAATTTTAGTCTGTTTTAGACCCATAACATCAAATCTGCAATTGACAGAAAATAAGCTAAGCTATGCTAAAATAAGATAAGAAATAAACATGGTTTACATTAAGAAATGAGAAACATCATCTTTGTCTAATTGGCTAAAATGGTATAATATCGTTCCCAGGCTCTGATCAGCACCACCGTTCCTCCACATTGGTAGAAAATGCAATTTGGGTAAAGATGAAAGAATTCATAAGTCATTGGACTCGACTCGCTTCCTGCCAGCCTCAGAGACCAAAGACACAAGTGCTATATTTTATTTACCTGCCTCATCTAGAGGCAATTTAAAAACCAATGTGTCAAGTGATGAAAAATGAATGTTCATGTATTATTTTCCATTATTGATTCTTTCTCTTTTTCTCCCTGCTCAACCTTTTTTCCTTCCTTTTATCCATCAAACCCGATAACTTTTTACCGTTTCCCCCACTTTGGTCAATGTTTACTTCCATCATACATTTCAGGGTCCCTCTATTCTATATCCCATTGTCTCCCTCCATTGTCTTTTCTCACTCCTCCGTTCCCTTCTTCCTGCCCTCTCCAGGTTTTTTGGGCGTTACAACTGGTAACAGTGCTGGTTCCTGGGGCGTTCTTTCACCTCTATGCGGCCTGTAAGAACATCGACCAGGAAGAGATCCTCGAACGACAAGTCTACACCGTCTTCTACATCATCTCTGTTCTTCTACGCATCATTCTGGAAGTCGTCGCCTTCTGGCTACAAAGCCACCTCTTTGGCTTCCAGGTCAGTACGTTTGAAACTTGATGAACTCAACAGAGTGTTTGTCCGTGTCACAGTTGTGCATCCATCCGTCAAGTTTCAAGTTGCCACTCACGGCTATTGTCATGGTGACAGAGTGTGTGCAGATACCCCTTACAACCTTTTCTTTAGGGAATACCATAAGGTCCCGAAAGCTCTCCCCAGCCAGCCTGGAGGTGTAATCCTTCCGGCATACCCAAGTTGCCAAAGGTCACTTTTCTAATTCTAGTTACCTGGAACAACTCTAAAGAAATGGGACTCGGGGACACCCTTATATAAAAGTAGATTCTTATCTTCAGGATCCTCTAAATATTGAACTTTGTCAGGCAAGCCACCCTTTGGAGAATCCTCAATATGTGCAGGTTTGAATATGGCCTAGTTCCTCACCAAACGTTACAAGCACTTCATTGGCCCCATGGTCAATCTTTCCAGAGTTTCATAAATGATGGAGTAAGCATCCAATCAGGTATGTTGGCAACGGAGGACTATATGGCTCTGCTCCTGCAGGCAATGAACAAGAAGAAGTTTTCAATGCATGTGGTCAACCAACGAGGTGGATTGGACGGATGGTAGGGTCCTCCGTGCATGCACCCTGTCAGGTGTCAATAGTAGCAGCTAAAGGTGGTGGATGTAATGATGATCTGCTAGCAGGATGGTCACAAAAGCTCTTAGCATTTCAAGATGGTTCCTGGAACATCACAGCTTCAACATTTCCCTGCCAAATACCCCACATTACAATACAAAAGAATGGAGTTGGTGGTCCTGCCCTGTACATGCTAGGTAAAGCTAGCAAGTACCTGGTAAAATAAAACCATCTAGAGAATAAATCAATAATAAGACTGAGAATATTACCCAACAAAATTGCACAGTGTCATTTATCAAAGGGAGACGTAAGGATTGGAAGTTCAGACATTATAAAAGTACCACCACCACCTCATGTTTCTCTTCTTGTCCCCCAGGTCCACCCGCTGTTCATGTGTGATGCCAGTGCTTTGGAAAAGACCTTTAATGTGACGAAGTGCATGGTGCCCGAACACTTTGAAAAAACCATCTTCCTCAGTGCCATGTACACCTTCACCGTGATCACCATACTCCTCTGTGTAGCTGAGATATTTGAGATACTCTGCCGACGTCTTGGTTATCTCAACAACCAATGACACATCCACACAAGCACACATGAAATTACGAAGGGTAAATATTTATGACACTATGTCTGCCAGTTTTTAACCGGGCTCTTGGTTGGCTACTGCTGGACTTTTATAAAACAGGAAGCCGACGTGAGAGCGAAACCTCACCTGTGGTCCACCGTGAGTGAGTTGCACCAAGAAATCTGACAATGTGCGACAGTGTCATAGCTAGCAAGTTTTTTGCCCTTAACTATGGAGTGATCATCCCTGGTCATATGTCAGAAATCAGTGGGTCTGTACTGGCTGTGTCCAAGGTCTTGTTTGGACGAGATGGCCAGAGAATATGTGCCTCTGACTCTGAACAGTTGGGGGATGGCATAGAACGATTTTCGGGTTTTAATTTGTTTCCATACGATAACTGAAAGACAGGTATTGATGTTAGGGTGCTACTCAAACCTGTGACCAATTAAAGCACAAGGGAAGCCTTGTTTGTCTTAAACCAGGTGACCAATAACAGCTTGATGGTCCGTTAAACCATTATCTTGTAGTTGTACCCAGTAGTACCACAGATCTGATACTTTTTTTTTGCAATATGTTTAGGCTTAAATGCATCAAGATTCATTAAACAACTCAATGCCAGTGTTGTAGTCAAGACATCCTAAACCGAGACCTAGACATGACCAAGACCAGAGTGTACCAAGACCAAGACAGGACCAAGACAAGACCAAGACAAGACCAAGACAGGACCAAGACAAGACCAAGACAAGACCAAGACAAGACCAAGACTTTGCAGAGCTGTGGGAATGTTCCTTTGTTTTCTATGAGCAATCACAGAGCTGATGTTAACAGATAAATAAGGCAGTTTGGTGATGTTCCTTCAGTTTGGTTCTTGACCGATTTTGATAAACTTCCAGAGTCTTCTTTGTCTGAGACCGTGTAAAGATTCAGTCAATTGCAAGACGAGACCCAGACCTTGAAAAAGCGGTCTTGAAAGCAATCTCAAGACCAAGACCGATCTCGATAACTACAAAACTGCTTGATGCATCATCTCCTGGTCACTTTCAAAGTGCTCACAATGAACCTACAACATGTCTTTTTCCGGAGATTTCTAAGACTTAGATAGTATACAGTCTTCATGTAAAGTACTAACGGCAAACAATGCAAATCATTTAGCTATTCACATATATAATAATGCAGAAAAACACTAAAGTCTAGCTTGTCTTTAAGGTGCTGATCAAACATGACAGACTAGGGAGCTGGTAGTGGATTATGTCTCACGTCTTTACAAACTGTGAACCAGTGGCCTTGCCCATGGGCGAATGGATTGGAGGTGCTGTTGCTCCTGACACTTCCATGTGTGATGGCTTCCAATATGTGTCTGTTATTGCCTTCAGCCCGTTCTGACCTTTACTTCCATCAACATGAGCGCCAGGACTTTGTTGTGGACTCTTGATGGAGTTCTCTGCCAGTTTCAGCTTGGAGCCAGCTCACCCAAAAAAAAGATTAAAAAGTTTACTTCCATGAGATGTAAAGGCGTCTTTGAACGATGACTCAGTCACTAAAAATGTATGAAATGTTGTGGTTTTACTCTTTGAGGGTAAATATCTCCCAAATGATACAAAATTCATACAAAAACAAGGAATGAAACTCTTCCTGGCTTATATTTTGAACAATAAAGACATTTATAGTCTGAGGGATCAGTGACTTACACAAAAATATTATTTAACTTTGGGTATTAAAATGTGTTGGAATGAAAATATATCAAATATTTAACAGTACTACAAGTTGCAATGTTTTTAAGTATCTGAGAAAAATCATAAACTGCCCTTGAAAAGAAATATTGCACAACTTTTGTGCTTCTGGACGTCCCAACATCCAAGATGAGATGTCTCAAATATCTCTTAGTGTAGTTCTAAACAGACATGGACAGAATCAGCGTCGACATTTGAAGTTTTAGAGTGCAGGCCCTATTGGTCTCATATATAATGTAATAACTAATATGTTTAAAGCAAAATTAAGTCATCATTCAGTCCAGAAATATTTTAAACGATGGTTGAGCTTTTGTCCGTGTCTCCTTCTCAACCATCTCTCCCACTCTCTTTATATCACCCAGCTTGTAGTATTACACAGAATACTTTCTGTCTTCGGTGTTGTTGTTGATGTATTTTGTAAAAGATTACCTCTCATGTTTTGTAACGTTTTTTTTTTTAATCAGACATCCATCCAGCTTTTGTTATGAAGTTTTCAGCAAACTGTTTATCATCTCAGGTACAAAATTGCATTACCAGACAAAAGTGGATCAAACCCTCATTTCAAATCCTTCTAAACCCTGAAATAAGCTTTTTTAAAGGATCTGGTACTGAGAGACCACTTTAATGGATCCTAACCTGCAGAACCAAAGGAGCTGGTTGGTCTGATGGGCTTTAGGAGGATTTGAAACAGGTCTGTGACTCCTGTGGTTTGGGTTCGTCTGCGTTCTGGTATCTGTTAGTGGAGGATGGTTTTAAATTTTGCCTCTAAAAGAACTTGTAACAGAACCTTTTTGGTCTAATGCAGAAAGTAAAGATACACCCCTTTGTTTGTTTATTTAGCGCCACCAAATTCCAAACCGTATCCGTTTTTTGGGAACTATTAAGAACTATTTACAAAATGAGGGAGTGTATCTTTAATATGTTGATGGTTCCTTTTGACCATTAATATCAGCGCAATTTGTGGAAATTCATCCACTTTGATGCATCGTACAGTAAGCTACACTACATAGACAATTCATCATTCATTTTATATCGTAGATTTTTAACAATGTTCTTACAGGTTGGTTTGAAAATACATTAATTTCCTTTTTCATGTCAAAGAAAAAGAGGCACTTTTTATGACCAACGCCTACATAATGAAACAAACGTGTTTGTGCTGCTGTTCAGGTCACCAGTTTTTGTTTTGTCTTGAGATGATTGATTAAAAATGTCCAACAGTTGTCTTTGTTTCATTTTTGAATGACTTCACGAAATATTTACTATGAAAAGGGTTTTAGAGGGAATTTACAAATCAGAAAGTAATAATGAATCACCCTGTTAAAACATTGCATGAAATCATTTTTTTTTGGCAACATTATGTTAGAAATGATCAAAACACTTGGCTGAGCAAAATAACTACATAAAGTTATGTTTGACCAACAAAACCAACAGTTAGGTTTAGACAACTAAACCAACAGTTAGGTTTAAACAACAAAACCAACAGTTAGGTTTAGACAACTAAACCAACAGTTAGGTTTAGACAACTAAACCAACAGTTAGGTTTAAACAACAAAACCAACAGTTAGGTTTAACCAACTAAACCAACAGTTAGGTTTAGACAACTAAACCAACAGTTAGGTTTAAACAACTAAACCAACAGTTAGGTTTAGACAACTAAACCAACAGTTAGGTTTAGACAACAAAACCAACAGTTAGGTTTAAACAACTAAACCAACAGTTAGGTTTAGACAACAAAACCAACAGTTAGGTTTAGACAACAAAACCAACAGTTAGGTTTAGACAACTAAACCAACAGTTAGGTTTAGACAACAAAACCAACAGTTAGGTTTAAACAACTAAACCAACAGTTAGGTTTAGACAACTAAACCAACAGTTAGGTTTAGACAACAAAACCAACAGTTAGGTTTAAACAACTAAACCAACAGTTAGGTTTAGACAACTAAACCAACAGTTAGGTTTAGACAACTAAACCAACAGTTAGGTTTAGACAACTAAACCAACAGTTAGGTTTAACCAACTAAACCAACAGTTAGGTTTAAACAACTAAACCAACAGTTAGGTTTAGACAACAAAACCAACAGTTAGGTTTAAACAACAAAACCAACAGTTAGGTTTAGACAACAAAACCAACAGTTAGGTTTAAACAACTAAACCAACAGTTAGGTTTAAACAACTAAACCAACAGTTAGGTTTAGACAACTAAACCAACAGTTAGGTTTAGACAACTAAACCAACAGTTAGGTTTAGACAACTAAACCAACAGTTAGGTTTAAACCAACAGTTTGTGATGGTTATTTTTACACATTTGTGCCATTATATAGACAATCTATTGAAAAAATGAAAACAGTAGCAGTAAGGTTGAGTTTTGAGTCAGATGAGATGAACAGAGAGAGTGATAGCAGAAAGTCGTTGGGTACATACTGCTCATCAGTAAACACAAACCACCTGACAGATCTCATCAATCAAAATACATTAAGTCATCGCACGCTTTATACAAAACAAGCTCGATGGAAGGCAAAGAAAGGACATAAAGTTAGCTGAAAAGAAGGAGGCTCTCTTCTATATCATGCTGTCAAATCTGGGGAAAAAATAAGCTAAGAGACGTGACGTTGAACCTCATCCGTTTCCATGGATACCAATGCTTGCCCCGATTAACCATCTCAAAGCATGCTCCTGAATGTCATGAGCAGTTTATGTGAGATATGTTCAGGTTCTGCTGCTTTTCACAACAAAGAGAGATGTTTGATAAACCTTTAAACACTTTTAATGTTTTAATCACATCAAAGCCTCCTCACATCATACAGAAGAGTATAATACAAACATCAAAGCTGGATGAAACTCACATCTGCCAACGTATGTGTGAAAGATAAAACCTCAATACATCGATAAACTTACATCAAAAATAAAAAAAAGAATAGTTGTCTTTAATGAATACATATAATCTGAATATTGAGTAAAACATCATGTCTTATACACTTTGATAACAGACTTATTTTAATGTGCTGATGTTTGACAGCCCTCTGTGTTCAAGGACTGCACAGGAAGAAGAAAACCAAGGACGTGATTACCACTGGGTATTTTCAAAATAAATGTCCTCTTTAAGCATTTTAATTATCAGAGTTTTTTGTTTTTGTATCTGTGACATTGATAATGTTTCCTCCTTTACTGACCCTGCAGTGGCTCTGGAAATCTGTCCCCAGTATTGTAATGTTACTGCTGACATTCAGGGCCCCTTGTTAAAAATAAAAGCATAACATTAAAAACAGATTCAGTCCTTGGTTCTCCTCACAACCCTCCAACGTCTCCGAGGCCGGATCCAGTGGCCCCCTGAGGACTGGCTGACTTTAGGTAACAAAGAAACCAGCATGCACCAGTATGATGAGGTGGATAAATCCAATCATCACCAGTCAGCTATCTCTGTGATGGTCCCACTGCACTCTGCAGGACTCCTCAGCGAGGTCACACCTCCGACATCAGATGACCACAGAGAGGTTCTGTTCTGTCAGACTGCTGTTACGGACGGACTCGACCTTTAATCTCAATGATCCATCGCTATCCGTTCCTTTATTATCGTGAACTGTATTTCTCTGAATATGAGCCTTTTTTGATTGTGCAGTAAAGATGGAAAGAATGAAATAAGGTTCAACATGGTGTTAGAAAACAAACAACAAAAGAAAAACTTTAATCTTAATGAGACTGCCTTATTAAATAGAGGTTAAATAAAAGAAATAGTAAAATAATCCAGATGAGGGAAAACATGTATATTCTTATCTAGGTTGCCCTCAATTAACACATGCTTTATATATTTTTTGACCTTTATGAATATGAATACACATTCATACATATCTTTATACATATACATATATATTTATATATATATATATATATAGTTACATAAATATTAAATAAAATAAATAGTAAAATAATCAATTAGTGAAAAAATGTATATACTCTATTTAAATCAATATTGCCCTCCACTGCATATA